>NW_028167571.1:0-184000 GCF_963513975.1 Fringilla coelebs
TTTTTTCCCTCGGAAACAAAAGTCAGAGGCCACTGTTCTGGGTGTAAGTTAGCAGGACTCACTTGGAACTCTCAAACCATACCAAGTTGGCACTGGTGCCACCTTGCGTCTGGGAGGCATCCTGGGAGAGGTGCAATTCCAGGAGGCATCCGGCAATTTAAGGCCGCAGGACCCTGAACCATTGTACAGGCTTTTTCCCTGGGAAAAAAAACTCACAAGCCATTGTTCTGGGTGTCAGTTTGCAGGACCCACTTGGCACTCTCAAACCAGACCAAGTGGGCTCTAGTGCCGCTTAGCGTCTGGGAGGCATCCTGCAAGATGGGTAATTCCAGGAGGAACCTGGCTATAAAAGGCCGCAGGACCCTAAACAATTCTACAGACTTTCTCCCAGGGAAACAAAACTCACAAGCCACTGTTCTGGGTGTCAGTTTGCAGGACACACTTGGCAAGCTAAAACTAGACCAAGTTGGCACGGGTGCCACTTTGCGTCTGGGAGGCATCCTGCGAGAGGTGCAATTCCAGGAGGCAACTTGCAACTTAGGGCCTCAGGCCCCTGAACCATTGTACAGGCTTTTAGCCTGGGAAACAAAACTCACAAGCCACTGTTCCGGGTGTCAGTTTTCAGGACCCACCTGGCACTCTCAAACCAGACCAAGTTGGCACTGCTGCCACTTTGCGTCTAGGAGGCATCCTGGGAGAGGTGCAATTCCAGGAGGCATGCGGCAATTTATGGCCGCAGGACCCTAAACAATTGTACAGGCTTTTTCCTAGGGATACAAAACTCACAAGCCATTGTTCTGGGTGTCAGTTGGCAGGACCCACTTGGCACTCTCAAACTAGACCAAGTTGGCATTGGTGCCACTTTTCGTCTGGGAGGCATCCTGCGAGACGCCGAATTCCAGGAGGCACCCGGCAAGTTAGGGCCTCAGGCCCCTGCACCCTTCTACAGGCCTTTTTCTCTGGGAAACAAAACTCAGATGCCACTGTTATGGGTGTCAGTTTGCAGGTCCCACTTGGCACTCTCAAACCAGACCAAGTTGGCACTTGTGCCACCGTGCATCTCGGAGGCATCCGGCGAGAGGCGGATCGCAAGGAGGCATCCGGAAATTTAAGGCCGCAGGACCCTAAACCATTGTACAGGCTTTATCCCTTGGAAACAAAACTCACAAGCCACTGTTCTGAGTGTCAGTTTGCAGGACCCACTTGGCACTCTCAAACTAGACCAAGTTGGCACGGGTGCCACTTTGCGTCTGGGAGGCATGCTGCGAGACGCCGAATTAAAGGAGACACCGAGCAACTTAGGGCCTCAGGGCCCTCCACCCTTCTACAGGCCTTTTTCCCTGGGAAACAAAACTCAGAAGCCACTGTCCTGGGTGTCAGTTTGCAGAACCCACTTGGCACTCTGAAACTAGACTAAGTGGGCACCGGTTCCGCTTAGCGTCTGGGAAACATCCTGCGAGAGGCGGAATTCCAGGAGGCACCCGGCAATTTAAGGCCGCAGGACCCTGAACAATTGTACAGGCTTTTTCCCTGGTAAACAAAACTCAGATGCCACTATTCTGGGTGTCAGTTAGCAGGTCCCACTTGGCACTCTCAAACCAGACCAAGTTAGCACTAGTGCCACCTTGCGTCTGGAAGGCATCCTGCGAGAGGCGGATCTCCAGGAGGCACCCGGCAATTAAAGGCCGCAGACCCCTAAACCATTCTACAGGCTTTTTCCCTGGGAAACAAAACTCACAAGCCACTGTTCTGGGTTTCAGTTGGCAGCACCCACTTGGCACACTCAAACTAGACGAAGGTAGCACCGGTGCCGCTTTGCGTCTGGGAGGCATCCTGCGAGACGCCGAATTCCAGGAGGCACCTGGCAACTGAGGGCCTCATGCCCCTGCACTCTTCTACAGGAATTTTTCCATGGGAAACAAAACTCACAAGCCACTGTTCTGGGTGTCAGTTTTCAGGACCCACTTGGCACTCTAAACTAGACTAAGTGGGCACCGGTACTGCTTAGCGTCTGCGAAACATCCTGCGAGAGGCGGAATTCCAGGAGGCACCCGGCAATTTAAGGCCGCAGGACCCTGAACCATCCTACAGGTTTTTTCCCAGGGAAACAAAACTCACAAGCCACTGTTCTGGGTGTCAGTTTGCAGGACCCACTTGGCTCTCTCAAACCCGACCAAGTTGGCACTGGTGCAACCTTGCGTCTGGGAGGCATCCTGCGAGAGGCCCAATTCCAGGAGGCACCTGGCAATTTAAGGCTGCAGGACCCTAAACCATTGTACAGGCTTTTTCCCAGGGAAACAAAACTCACAAGCCACTGTTCTGGGTGTCAGTTTGCAGGACCCTCTTGGCACTCTCAAACAAGACCAAGTTGGTCCTGCTGCCACTATGCGTCTGGGAGGCATCCTGCAAGAGGTGCAATTCCAGGAGGCATCCGGCAATTTAAGGCTGCAGGACCCTTAACCATTCTAAAGACTTTTCCCTGGGAAACAAAACTCACAAGCCACTGTTCTGGGTGTCAGTTTGCAGGACCCACTTGGCACTCTCAAACCAGACCAAGTTGGCACTGGTGCCACCTTGTGTCTGGGAGGCATCCTGCGAGGGGCGGATCTCCAGGAGGCACCAGGCAATTTAAGGCCGCAGGACCCTAAACAATTCTACAGACTTTCTCCCAGGGAAACAAAACTCACAAGCCACTGTTCTGGGTGTCAGTTGGCAGGACACACTTGGCATGCTAAAACTAGACCAAGTTGGCACGGGTGCCACTTTGCGTCTGGGAGGCATCCTGCGAGAGGTGCAATTCCAGGAGGCAACTTGCAACTTAGGGCCTCAGGCCCCTGAACCATTGTACAGGCTTTTAGCCTGGGAAACAAAACTCACAAGCCACTGTTCCGGGTGTCAGTTTTCAGGACCCACCTGGCACTCTCAAACCAGACCAAGTTGGCACTGCTGCCACTTTGCGTCTAGGAGGCATTCTGTGAGAGGTGCAATTCCAGGAGGCATGCGGCAATTTAAGGCCGCAGGACCCTAAACAATTGTACAGGCTTTTTCCTAGGGATACAAATCTCACAAGCCATTGTTCTGGGTGTCAGTTTGCAGGACCCACTTGGCACTCTCAAACTAGACCAAGTTGGCATTGGTGCCACTTTTCGTCTGGGAGGCATCCTGCGAGACGCCGAATTCCAGGAGTCACCCGGCAAGTTAGGGCCTCAGGCCCCTGCACCCTTCTACAGGCCTTTTTCTCTGGGAAACAAAACTCAGATGCCACTGTTATGGGTGTCAGTTTGCAGGTCCCACTTGGCACTCTCAAACCAGACCAAGTTGGCACTTGTGCCACCGTGCATCTCGGAGGCATCTGGCGAGAGGCGGATCGCCAGGAGGCATCCGGAAATTTAAGGCCGCAGGACCCTAAACCATTGTACAGGCTTTTTCCCTTGGAAACAAAACTCACAAGCCACTGTTCTGAGTGTCAGTTTGCAGGACCCACTTGGCACTCTCAAACTAGACCAAGTTGGCACGGGTGCCACTTTGCGTCTGGGAGGCATGCTGCGAGACGCCGAATTAAAGGAGACACCGAGCAACTTAGGGCCTCAGGGCCCTCCACCCTTCTACAGGCCTTTTTCCCTGGGAAACAAAACTCAGAAGCCACTGACCTGGGTGTCAGTTTGCAGAACCCACTTGGCACTCTGAAACTAGACTAAGTGGGCACCGGTTCCGCTTAGCCTCTGGGAAACATCCTGCGAGAGGCGGAATTCCAGGAGGCACCAGGCAATTTAAGGCCGCAGGACCCTAAACAATTCTACAGACTTTCTCCCAGGGAAACAAAACTCACAAGCCTCTGTTCTGGGTGTCAGTTTGCAGGACACACTTGGCATGCTAAAACTAGACCAAGTTGGCACGGGTGCCACTTTGCGTCTGGGAGGCATCCTGCGAGAGGTGCAATTCCAGGAGGCAACTTGCAACTTAGGGCCTCAGGCCCCTGAACCATTGTACAGGCTTTTAGCCTGGGAAACAAAACTCACAAGCCACTGTTCCGGGTGTCAGTTTTCAGGACCCACCTGGCACTCTCAAACCATACCAAGTTGGCACTGCTGCCACTTTGCGTCTAGGAGGCATCCTGTGAGAGGTGCAATTCCAGGAGGCATGCGGCAATTTAAGGCCGCAGGACCCTAAACAATTGTACAGGCTTTTTCCTAGGGATACAAATCTCACAAGCCATTGTTCTGGGTGTCAGTTTGCAGGACCCACTTGGCACTCTCAAACTAGACCAAGTTGGCATTGGTGCCACTTTTCGTCTGGGAGGCATCCTGCGAGACGCCGAATTCCAGGAGGCACCCGGCAAGTTAGGGCCTCAGGCCCCTGCACCCTTCTACAGGCCTTTTTCTCTGGGAAACAAAACTCAGATGCCACTGTTATGGGTGTCAGTTTGCAGGTCCCACTTGGCACTCTCAAACCAGACCAAGTTGGCACTTGTGCCACCGTGCATCTCGAAGGCATCCGGCGAGAGGCGGATCGCCAGGAGGCATCCGGAAATTTAAGGCCGCAGGACCCTAAACCATTGTACAGGCTTTTTCCCTTGGAAACAAAACTCACAAGCCACTGTTCTGAGTGTCAGTTTGCAGGACCCACTTGGCACTCTCAAACTAGACCAAGTTGGCACGGGTGCCACTTTGCGTCTGGGAGGCATGCTGCGAGACGCCGAATTAAAGGAGACACCGAGCAACTTAGGGCCTCAGGGCCCTCCACCCTTCTACAGGCCTTTTTCCCTGGGAAACAAAACTCAGAAGCCACTGTCCTGGGTGTCAGTTTGCAGAACCCACTTGGCACTCTGAAACTAGACTAAGTGGGCACCGGTTCCGCTTAGCGTCTGGGAAACATCCTGCGAGAGGCGGAATTCCAGGAGGCACCCGGCAATTTAAGGCCGCAGGACCCTGAACCATTGTACAGGCTTTTTCCCTGGTAAACAAAACTCAGATGCCACTATTCTGGGTGTCAGTTAGCAGGTCCCACTTGGCACTCTCAAACCAGACCAAGTTAGCACTAGTGCCACCTTGCGTCTGGAAGGCATCCTGCGAGAGGCGGATCTCCAGGAGGCACCCGGCAATTAAAGGCCGCAGACCCCTAAACCATTCTACAGGCTTTTTCCCTGGGAAACAAAACTCACAAGCCACTGTTCTGGGTTTCAGTTGGCAGCACCCACTTGGCACACTCAAACTAGACGAAGGTAGCACCGGTGCCGCTTTGCGTCTGGGAGGCATCCTGCGAGACGCCGAATTCCAGGAGGCACCTGGCAACTGAGGG
Source organism: Fringilla coelebs (assembly GCF_963513975.1). Taxonomy (NCBI): domain Eukaryota; kingdom Metazoa; phylum Chordata; class Aves; order Passeriformes; family Fringillidae; genus Fringilla; species Fringilla coelebs. The sequence continues at coordinate 5,299 of NW_028167571.1, forward strand.
CCTCATGCCCCGGCACTCTTCTACAGGAATTTTTCCATGGGAAACAAAACTCACAAGCCACTGTTCTGGGTGTCAGTTTTCAGGACCCACTTGGCACTCTAAACTAGACTAAGTGGGCACCGGTACTGCTTAGCGTCTGCGAAACATCCTGCGAGAGGCGGAATTCCAGGAGGCACCCGGCAATTTAAGGCCGCAGGACCCTGAACCATCCTACAGGTTTTTTCCCAGGGAAACAAAACTCACAAGCCACTGTTCTGGGTGTCAGTTTGCAGGACCCACTTGGCTCTCTCAAACCCGACCAAGTTGGCACTGGTGCAACCTTGCGTCTGGGAGGCATCCTGCAAGAGGCCCAATTCCAGGAGGCACCTGGCAATTTAAGGCTGCAGGACCCTAAACCATTGTACAGGCTTTTTCCCAGGGAAACAAAACTCACAAGCCACTGTTCTGGGTGTCAGTTTGCAGGACCCTCTTGGCACTCTCAAACAAGACCAAGTTGGTCCTGCTGCCACTATGCGTCTGGGAGGCATCCTGCAAGAGGTGCAATTCCAGGAGGCATCCGGCAATTTAAGGCTGCAGGACCCTTAACCATTCTAAAGATTTTTCCCTGGGAAACAAAACTCACAAGCCACTCTTCTGGGTGTCAGTTTGCAGGACCCACTTGGCACTCTCAAACCAGACCAAGTTGGCACTGGTGCCACCTTGTGTCTGGGAGGCATCCTGCGAGGGGCGGATCTCCAGGAGGCACCAGGCAATTTAAGGCCGCAGGACCCTAAACCATTGTACAGGCTTTTTCCCTGGGAAACAAAACTCAGATGCCACTGTTCTGGGTGTCAGTTAGAAGGACACACTTGGAACTCTCAAACCAGACCAAGTCGGCACCGGTGCCGCTTAGCGTCTGGGAAACATCCTGTGAGAGGCGGAATTCGAGGAGGAACCCGGCTATTTAAGGCCACAGGACCCTGAACCATTGTACAGGCTTTTTCCCTGGGAAACAAAACTCACAAGCCATTGTTCTGGGTGTCAGTTTGCTGGACCCACTTGGCACTCTCAAACCTGACCAAGTTGGCACTGGTGCCACTTTTCGTCTGGGAGGCATCCTGCGAGACGCCGAATTCCAGGAGGCACCCGGCAACTTAGGGCCTCAGGACCCTAAACCATTGTGCAGGCTTTTTCCAGGGAAATAAAACTCACAAGACACTGTTCTGCGTGTCAGTTTTCAGGACCCACTTGGCACTCTCAAACTAGACCAAGTTTGCACTGCTGCCACTTTGCGTCTGGGAGGCATCCTGCGAGAGGCGGATCCCCAGGAGGCACCTGGCAATTTAAGGCCGCAGGACCCTAAACAATTGTACAGGCTTCTTCCCAAGTAAACAAAACTCACAAGCCACTGTTCTGGGTGTCAGTTTGCAGGACCCACTTGGCACTCTCAAACCAGACTAAGTTTGCAGTGGTGCCACCTTGCGTCTGGGAGGCATCCTGCGAGAGGCGGATCTCCAGGAGGCACCTGGAAATTTAAGGCCGCAGGACCCTAAACCATTGTACAGGCTTTTTCCCTGGGAAACAAAACTCACAAGCCACTGTTCTGGGTGTCAGTTTTCAGGACCCACTTGACACTCTCAAACCAGACTAAGTTGGCACTGGTGCCACCTTGCGTCTTGGAGGCATCCTGCGAGAGGCGCAATTCCAGGAGGCACACGGCAATTTAAGGCTGCAGGACCCTGAACCATTCTACAGGTTTTTTCCCTCGGAAACAAAAGTCAGAGGCCACTGTTCTGGGTGTAAGTTAGCAGGACTCACTTGGTACTCTCAAACCAGACCAAGTTGGCACTGGTGCCACCTTGCGTCTGGGAGGCATCCTGGGAGAGGTGCAATTCCAGGAGGCATCCGGCAATTTAAGGCCGCAGGACCCTAAAACATTGTACAGGCTTTTTCCCTGGGAAACAAAACTCACAAGCCATTGTTCTGGGTGTCAGTTTGCAGGACACACTTGGCACTCTCAGACTAGACCAAGTTGGCACTGGTGCCACTTTTCGTCTGGGAGGCATCCTGCGAGACGCCAAATTCCAGGAGGCACCCGGCAACTTAGAGCCTCAGGCCCCTGCACCCTACAACTGGCCGTTTTCCCTAGGAAACAAAACTCAGAAGCCACTGTTCTGGGTGTCAGTTTTCAGGACCCACCTGGCACTCTCAAACAAGACTAAGTGGACACCGGGGCTGCTTAGCGTCTGGGAAACATCCTGGGAGACGCCGAATTCCAGGAGGCACCCGGCAATTTAAAGCCGCAGGAGCCCGAATAATTGTACAGGCTTTTCCCCTGGGAAACAAAACTCACAAGCCACTGTTCTGTTTGTCAGTTTTCAGGACCCACTTGGCACTCTCCAATCAGACCAAGTTGGGACTGCTACCACTTTGCGTCTGGGAGGCATCCTGCGAGACGCGGAATTCGAGGATTCACCCGGCAATTTAAGGCCGTAGGACGCTGAACCATTTAACAGGATTTTTCCCTGGGAAACAAAACTCACAAGCCATTGTTCTGGGTGTCAGTTTTCAGGACCCACTTGACACTCTCAAACCAGACTAAGTTGGCACTGGTGCCACCTTGCGTCTTGCAGGCATCCTGCGAGAGGCGCAATTCCAGGAGGCACACCGCAATTTAAGGCTGCAGGACCCTGAACCATTCTACAGGTTTTTTCCCTCGGAAACAAAACTCAGAGGCCACTGTTCTGGGTGGAAGTTAGCAGGACTCAGTTGGAACTCTCAAACCATACCAAGTTGGCACTGGTGCCACCTTGCTTCTGGGAGGCATCCTGGGAGAGGTGCTATTTCAGGAGGCATCCGGCAATTTAAGGCCGCAGGACCCTGAACCATTGTACAGGCTTTTTCCCTGGGAAACAAAACTCACAAGCCATTGTTCTAGGTGTCAGTTTGCAGGACCCACTTGGCACTCTCATACCTGACCAAGTTGGCACTGGTGCCACTTTTCGTCTGGGAGGCATCATGCGAGACGCCGAATTCCAGGAGGCACCCGGCAACTTAGGGCCTCAGGCCCCTGCACCCTCCTACAGGCCTTTTTCCCTAGGAAACAAAACTCAGAAGCCACTGTTCTGGGTGTCAGTTTGCAGGACCCACTTGGCACTCTCAAACTAGACTAAGTGGGCAACGGTGCCGCTTAGCGTCTGGGAAACATCCTGCGAGAGGCCGAATTCCAGGAGGCATCCGGAAATTTAAGGCCGCAGGACCCTGAACCATTCTACAGGCTTTTTCCCTGGGAAACAAAACTCACAAGCCATTGTTCTGGGTGTCAGTTTTCAGGACCCACTTGACACTCTCAAACCAGACTAAGTTGGCACTGGTGCCACCTTGCGTCTTGGAGGAATCCTGCGAGAGGCGCAATTCCAGGAGGCATCCGGCAATTAAAGGCTGCAGGACCCTAAACCATTCTACAGGTTTTTTCCCTCGGAAACAAAACTCAGAGGCCACTGTTCTGGGTGGAAGTTAGCAGGACTCACTTGGAACTCTCAAACCATACCAAGTTGGCACTGGTGCCACCTTGCTGCTGGGAGGCATCCTGGGAGAGGTGCTATTCCAGGAGGCATCCGGCAATTTAAGGCCGCAGGACCCTGAACCATTGTACAGGCTTTTTCCCTGGGAAAAAAAACTCACAAGCCATTGTTCTGGGTGTCAGTTAGCAGGACCCACTTGGCACTCTCAAACCAGACCAAGTTGGCTCTAGTGCCGCTTAGCGTCTGGGAGGCATCCTGCAAGATGGGTAATTCCAGGAGGAACCTGGCTATAAAAGGCCGCAGGACCCTAAACAATTCTACAGACTTTCTCCCAGGGAAACAAAACTCAGAAGCCACTGTTCTGGGTGTCAGTTTGCAGGACACACTTGGCATGCTAAAACAAGACCAAGTTGGCACGGGTGCCACTTTGCGTCTGGGAGGCATCCTGCGAGAGGTGCAATTCCAGGAGGCAACTTGCAACTTAGAGCCTCAGCCCCTGAACCATTGTACAGGTTTTAGCCTGGGAAACAAAACTCACAAGCCACTGTTCTGGGTGTCAGTTTTCAGGACCCACCTGGCACTTTCAAACCAGACCAAGTTGGCACTGCTGCCACTTTGCGTCTTGGAGGCATCCTGTGAGAGGTGCAATTCCTGGAGGCATGCGGCAATTTAAGGCCGCAGGACCCTAAACAATTGTACAGGCTTTTTCCCTGGGAAACAAAACTCACAATCCACTGTTCTGGGTGTCAGTTTGCAGGACCAACTTGGCACTCTCAAACTAGACCAAGTTAGCATTGGTGCCACTTTACGTCTGGGAGGCATCCTGCGAGACGCCGAATTCCAGGAGGCACCCGGCAAGTTAGGGCCTCAGGCCCCTGCACCCTTCTACAGGCCTTTTTCTCTGGGAAACAAAACTCAGATGCCACTGTTATGGGTGTCAGTTTGCAGGTCCCACTTGGCACTCTCAAACCAGACCAAGTTGGCACTTGTGCCACCTTGCATCTCGGAGGCATCCGGCGAGAGGCGGATCGCCAGGAGGCATCCGGAAATTTAAGGCCGCAGGACCCTAAACCATTGTACAGGCGTTTTTTCTCAGGGAAACAAAACTCACAAGCCACTGTTCTGGGTGTCAGTTTGCAGGACCCACTTGGCACTCTCAAACTAGACCAAGTTGGCACTAGTGCCACTTTGCGTCTGGGAGGCATGCTGCGAGACGCCGAGTTATAGGAGACACCCAGAACTTAGGGCCTCAGGGCCCTCCACCCTTCTACAGGCCTTTTTCCCTGGGAAACAAAACTCAGAAGCCACTATCCTGGGTGTCAGTTTGCAGAACCCACTTGGCACTCTGAAACTAGACTAAGTGGGCACCGGTTCCGCTTAGCGTCTGGGAAACATCCTGCGAGAGGCGGAATTCCAGGAGGCACCCGGCAATTTAAGGCCGCAGGACCCTGAACCATTGTACAGGCTTTTTCCCTGGTAAACAAAACTCAGATGCCACTATTCTGGGTGTCAGTTTGCAGGTCCCACTTGGCACTCTCAAACCAGACCAAGTTAGCACTAGTGCCACCTTGCGTCTGGAAGGCATCCTGCGAGAGGCGGATCTCCAGGAGGCACCCGGCAATTTAAGGCCGCAGACCCCTAAACCATTGTACAGGCTTTTTCCCTGGGAAACAAAACTCAGATGCCACTATTCTGGGTGTCAGTTTGCAGGTCCCACTTGGCACTCTCAAACCTGACCAAGTTGGCACTGGTGCCACTTTTCGTCTGGGAGGCATCCTGCGAGAGGCCGAATTCCAGGAGGCACCTGGCAATTTAAGGCTGTAGTACCCTGAACCATTCTACAGGTTTTTTTCTTGGGAAACAAAACTCACAAGCCACTGTTCTGGGTGTCAGTTTGCAGGACCCACTTGGCACTCTCAAACCCGACCAAGTTGGCACTGGTGCCACTTTGCGTCTGCGAGGCATCCTGCGAGAGGCGCAATTCGAGGAGGCACCTGGCAATTTAAGACCGCAGGACCCTAAGCCATTGTACAGGCTTTTTCCCAGGGAAACAAAACTCACAAGCCACTGTCCTGTGTGTCAGTTTGCAGGACCCACTTGGCACTCTCAAACTAGACTAAGTTGGAACTGGTGCCACTTTGCGTCTGGTAGGCATACTCCGAGACGCCGAATTCCAGGAGGCACCTGGCAACGTATGGCCTCAAGCCCCTGCACCCTTCTACATGCTTTTTTCCCTGGGAAACAAAACTCAGAAGCCACTGTTCTGGGTGTCAGTTTGCAGGACTCACTTGGCAATCTGAAACTAGACTAAGTGAGCAACGGTGCCGCTTAGCGTCTGGGAAACATCCTGCGAGTGGCGGGACTCCAGGAGGCACCCGGCAATTTAAGGCTGCAGGACCCTGAACCATTATACGGGTTTTTTCCCTGGGAAACAAAACTCAGAAGCCACTGTTCTGGGTGTCAGTTTGCAGGACTTACTTGGCAATCTGAAACTAGACTAAGTGAGCAACGGTGCCGCTTAGCGTCTGGGAAACATCCTGCGAGTGGCGGGACTCCAGGAGGCACCCGGCAATTTAAGGCTGCAGGACCCTGAACCATTCTACGGGTTTTTTCCCTGGGAAACAAAACTCTGATGACACTGTTCTGGGTGGAAGTTACCAGGACTCACTTGGAACTCTCAAACCAGACCAAGTTGGCACTGGTGCCACCTTGCTTCTGGGAGGCATCCTGGGAGAGGTGCTATTCCAGGAGGCATCCGGCAATTTAAGGCCACAGGACCCTCAACCATTGTACAGGGTTTTTCCCTGGGAAACAAAACTCACAAGCCATTGTTCTGGGTGTCAGTTTGCAGGACCCACTTGGCACTCTCAAACCTGACCAAGTTTGCACTGGTGCCACTTTTCGTCTGGGAGGCATCCTGCGAGACGCCGAATTCCAGGAGGCACCCGGCAACTTAGGGCCTCAGGCCCCTGCACCCTTCTACAGGCCTTTTTCCCTAGGAAACAAAACTCAGAAGCCACTGTTCTGGGTGTCAGTTTGCAGGACCCACTTGGCACTCTCAAACTAGACTAAGTGGGCAACGGTGCCGCTTAGCGTCTGGGAAACATCCTGCGAGTGGCGGAACTCCAGGAGGCACCCGGCAATTTAAGGCTGCAGGACCCTGAACCATTCTACGGGTTTTTTCCCTGGGAAACAAAACTCTGATGACACTGTTCTGGGTGGAAATTACCCGGACTCACTTGGAACTCTCAAACCAGACCAAGTTGGCACTGGTGCCACCTTGCTTCTGGGAGGCATCCTGGGAGAGGTGCTATTCCAGGAGGCATCCGGCAATTTAAGGCCACAGGACCCTCAACCATTGTACAGGGTTTTTCCCTGGGAAACAAAACTCACAAGCCACTGTTCTGGGTGTCAGTTTGCAGGACCCACTTGGCACTCTCAAACTAGACCAAGTTGGCACTAGTGCCACTTTGCGTCTGGGAGGCATGCTGCGAGACGCCGAGTTATAGGAGACACCCAGAACTTAGGGCCTCAGGGCCCTCCACCCTTCTACAGGCCTTTTTCCCTGGGAAACAAAACTCAGAAGCCACTTTCCTGGGTGTCAGTTTGCAGAACCCACTTGGCACTCTGAAACTAGACTAAGTGGGCACCGGTTCCGCTTAGCGTCTGGGAAACATCCTGCGAGAGGCGGAATTCCAGGAGGCACTCGGCAATTTAAGGCCGCAGGACCCTGAACCATTGTACAGGCTTTTTCCCTGGTAAACAAAACTCAGATGCCACTATTCTGGGTGTCAGTTTGCAGGTCCCACTTGGCACTCTCAAACCAGACCAAGTTAGCACTAGTGCCACCTTGCGTCTGGAAGGCATCCTGCGAGAGGCGGATCTCCAGGAGGCACCCGGCAATTTAAGGCCGCAGACCCCTAAACCATTCTACAGGCTTTTTCCCTGGGAAACAAAACTCAGATGCCACTATTCTGGGTGTCAGTTTGCAGGTCCCACTTGGCACTCTCAAACCTGACCAAGTTGGCACTGGTGCCACTTTTCGTCTGGGAGGCATCCTGCGAGACGCCGAATTCCAGGAGGCACCTGGCAACTGAGGGCCTCATGCCCCTGCAATCTTCTACAGGAATTTTTCCATGGGAAACAAAACTCACAAGCCACTGTTCTGGGTGTCAGTTTGCAGGACCCACTTGGCACTCTAAACTAGACTAAGTGGGCACTGGTACTGCTTAGCGTCTGCGAAACATCCTGCGAGAGGCGGAATTCCAGGAGGCACCCGGCAATTTAAGGCCGCAGGACCCTGAACCATCCTACAGGTTTTTTCCCAGGGAAACAAAACTCAGATGCCACTGTTCTGGGTGTCAGTTTGCAGGACCCACTTGGCTCTCTCAAACCCGACCAAGTTGGCACTGGTGCAACCTTGCCTCTGGGAGGCATCCTGCGAGAGGCGCAATTCGAGGAGGCACCTGGCAATTTAAGACCGCAGTACCCTAAACCATTGTACAGGCTTTTTCCCAGGGAAACAAAACTCACAAGCCACTGTTCTGGGTGTCAGTTTGCAGGACCCACTTGGCACTCTCAAACAAGACCAAGTTGGTCCTGCTGCCACTATGCGTCTGGGAGTCATCCTGCAAAAGGTGCAATTCCAGGAGGCATCCGGCAATTTAAGGCTGCAGGACCCTTAACCATTCTAAAGATTTTTCCCTGGGAAACAAAACTCACAAGCCAGTGTTCTGCGTGTCAGTTTTCAGGACCCACTTGGCACTCTCAAACCAGACCAAGTTGGCACTGGTGCCACCTTGTATCTGGGAGGCATCCTGCGAGGGGCGGATCTCCAGGAGGCATCAGGCAATTTAAGGCCGCAGGACCCTAAACCATTGTACAGGCTTTTTCCCTGGGAAACAAAACTCAGATGCCACTGTTCTGGGTGTCAGTTAGCAGGACACACTTGGAACTCTCAAACCAGACCAAGTCGGCACCGGTGCCGCTTAGCGTCTGGGAAACATCCTGTGAGAGGCGGAATTCGAAGAGGAACCCGGATATTTAAGGCCACAGGACCCTGAACCATTGTACAGGCTTTTCCCGTGGGTAACAAAACTCAGATGCCACTGTTTAGGGTGTCAGTTTTCCGGACCCACTTGGAACTCTCAAACCCTACCAAGTTGGCACTGCTTCCAATTGGCGTCTAGGAGGCATCCTGCGAGAGGCCGAATTCCAGGAGGCACCTGGCAATTTAAGGCTGTAGTACCCTGAACCATTCTACAGGTTTTTTTCCTGGGAAACAAAACTCACAAGACACTGTTCTGGGTGTCAGTTTGCAGGACCCACTTGGCACTCTCAAACCCGACCAAGTTGGCACTGGTGCCACTTTGCGTCTGCGAGGCATCCTGCGAGAGGCGCAATTCGAGGAGGCACCTGGCAATTTAAGACCGCAGGACCCTAAGCCATTGTACAGGCTTTTTCCCAGGGAAACAAAACTCACAAGCCACTGTCCTGTGTGTCAGTTTGCAGGACCCACTTGGCACTCTCAAACCAGACTAAGTTGGAACTGGTGCCACTTTGCGTCTGGTAGGCATACTCCGAGACGCCGAATTCCAGGAGGCACCTGGCAACGTATGGCCTCAAGCCCCTGCACCCTTCTACATGCTTTTTTCCCTGGGAAACAAAACTCAGAAGCCACTGTTCTGGGTGTCAGTTTGCAGGACTCACTTGGCAATCTGAAACTAGACTAAGTGAGCAACGGTGCCGCTTAGCGTCTGGGAAACATCCTGCGAGTGGCGGGACTCCAGGAGGCACCCGGCAATTTAAGGCTGCAGGACCCTGAACCATTCTACGGGTTTTTTCCCTGGGAAACAAAACTCAGAAGCCACTGTTCTGGGTGTCAGTTTGCAGGACTTACTTGGCAATCTGAAACTAGACTAAGTGAGCAACGGTGCCGCTTAGCGTCTGGGAAACATCCTGCGAGTGGCGGGACTCCAGGAGGCACCCGGCAATTTAAGGCTGCAGGACCCTGAACCATTCTACGGGTTTTTTCCCTGGGAAACAAAACTCTGATGACACTGTTCTGGGTGGAAGTTACCAGGACTCACTTGGAACTCTCAAACCAGACCAAGTTGGCACTGGTGCCACCTTGCTTCTGGGAGGCATCCTGGGAGAGGTGCTATTCCAGGAGGCATCCGGCAATTTAAGGCCACAGGACCCTCAACCATTGTACAGGGTTTTTCCCTGGGAAACAAAACTCACAAGCCATTGTTCTGGGTGTCAGTTTGCAGGACCCACTTGGCACTCTCAAACCTGACCAAGTTTGCACTGGTGCCACTTTTCGTCTGGGAGGCATCCTGCGAGACGCCGAATTCCAGGAGGCACCCGGCAACTTAGGGCCTCAGGCCCCTGCACCCTTCTACAGGCCTTTTTCCCTAGGAAACAAAACTCAGAAGCCACTGTTCTGGGTGTCAGTTTGCAGGACCCACTTGGCACTCTCAAACTAGACTAAGTGGGCAACGGTGCCGCTTAGCGTCTGGGAAACATCCTGCGAGTGGCGGAACTCCAGGAGGCACCCGGCAATTTAAGGCTGCAGGACCCTGAACCATTCTACGGGTTTTTTCCCTGGGAAACAAAACTCTGATGACACTGTTCTGGGTGGAAATTACCAGGACTCACTTGGAACTCTCAAACCAGACCAAGTTGGCACTGGTGCCACCTTGCTTCTGGGAGGCATCCTGGGAGAGGTGCTATTCCAGGAGGCATCCGGCAATTTAAGGCCGCAGGACCCTCAACCATTGTACAGGCTTTTTCCCTGGGAAACAAAACTCACAAGCCATTGTTCTGGGTGTCAGTTTGCAGGACCCACTTGGCACTCTCAAACCTGACCAAGTTGGCACTGGTGCCACTTTTCGTCTGGGAGGCATCCTGCGAGACGCCGAATTCCAGGAGGCACCCGGCAACTTAGGGCCTCAGGCCCCTGCACCCTTCTACAGGCCTTTTTCCCTAGGAAACAAAACTCAGAAGCCACTGTTCTGGGTGTCAGTTTGCAGGACCCACTTGGCACTCTCAAACTAGACTAAGTGGGCAACGGTGCCGCTTAGCGTCTGGGAAACATCCTGCGAGAGGCCGAAGTCCAGGAGGCACCCGGCAATTTAAGGCCGCAGGACCCTAAACCATTATACAGGCTTTTTCCCTGGGAAACAAAACTCAGAAGCCACTGTTCTGGGTGTCAGTTTGCAGGTCCCACTTGGCACTCTCAAACAAGACCAAGTTGCCACTTGTGCCACCTTGCGTCTCGGAGGCATCCTGCGAGAGGCGGATCTCCAGGAGGCACCCGGCAATTTAAGGCCGCAGGACCCTAAACCATTGTACAGGCTTTTTCCCAGGGAAATAAAACTCACAAGACACTGTTCTGCGTGTCAGTTTTCAGGACCCACTTGGCACTCTCAAACTAGACCAAGTTTGCACTGCTGCCACTTTGCGTCGGGGAGGCATCCTGCAAGAGGTGCAATTCCAGGAGGCATCCGGCAATTTAAGGCTGCAGGACCCTGAACCATTCTACGGGTTTTTTCCCTGGGAAACAAAACTCAGAAGCCACTGTTCTGGGTGTCAGTTTGCAGGACTTACTTGGCAATCTGAAACTAGACTAAGTGAGCAACGGTGCCGCTTAGCGTCTGGGAAACATCCTGCGAGTGGCGGGACTCCAGGAGGCACCCGGCAATTTAAGGCTGCAGGACCCTGAACCATTCTACGGGTTTTTTCCCTGGGAAACAAAACTCTGATGACACTGTTCTGGGTGGAAGTTACCAGGACTCACTTGGAACTCTCAAACCAGACCAAGTTGGCACTGGTGCCACCTTGCTTCTGGGAGGCATCCTGGGAGAGGTGCTATTCCAGGAGGCATCCGGCAATTTAAGGCCACAGGACCCTCAACCATTGTACAGGGTTTTTCCCTGGGAAACAAAACTCACAAGCCATTGTTCTGGGTGTCAGTTTGCAGGACACACTTGGCACTCTCAAACCTGACCAAGTTGGAACTGGTGCCACTTTTCGTCTGGGAGGCATCCTGCGAGACGCCGAATTCCAGGAGGCACCCGGCAACTTAGGGCCTCAGGCCCCTGCACCCTTCTACAGGCCTTTTTCCCTAGGAAACAAAACTCAGAAGCCACTGTTCTGGGTGTCAGTTTGCAGGACCCACTTGGCACTCTCAAACTAGACTAAGTGGGCAACGGTGCCGCTTAGCGTCTGGGAAACATCCTGCGAGTGGCGGAACTCCAGGAGGCACCCGGCAATTTAAGGCTGCAGGACCCTGAACCATTCTACGGGTTTTTTCCCTGGGAAACAAAACTCTGATGACACTGTTCTGGGTGGAAATTACCAGGACTCACTTGGAACTCTCAAACCAGACCAAGTTGGCACTGGTGCCACCTTGCTTCTGGGAGGCATCCTGGGAGAGGTGCTATTCCAGGAGGCATCCGGCAATTTAAGGCCGCAGGACCCTCAACCATTGTACAGGCTTTTTCCCTGGGAAACAAAACTCACAAGCCATTGTTCTGGGTGTCAGTTTGCAGGACCCACTTGGCACTCTCAAACCTGACCAAGTTGGCACTGGTGCCACTTTTCGTCTGGGAGGCATCCTGCGAGACGCCGAATTCCAGGAGGCACCCGGCAACTTAGGGCCTCAGGCCCCTGCACCCTTCTACAGGCCTTTTTCCCTAGGAAACAAAACTCAGAAGCCACTGTTCTGGGTGTCAGTTTGCAGGACCCACTTGGCACTCTCAAACTAGACTAAGTGGGCAACGGTGCCGCTTAGCGTCTGGGAAACATCCTGCGAGAGGCCGAATTCCAGGAGGCACCCGGCAATTTAAGGCCGCAGGACCCTAAACCATTATACAGGCTTTTTCCCTGGGAAACAAAACTCAGAAGCCACTGTTCTGAGTGTCAGTTTGCAGGTCCCACTTGGCACTCTCAAACAAGACCAAGTTGCCACTTGTGCCACCTTGCGTCTCGGAGGCATCCTGCGAGAGGCGGATCTCCAGGAGGCACCCGGCAATTTAAGGCCGCAGGACCCTAAACCATTGTACAGGCTTTTTCCCAGGGAAATAAAACTCACAAGACACTGTTCTGCGTGTCAGTTTTCAGGACCCACTTGGCACTCTCAAACTAGACCAAGTTTGCACTGCTGCCACTTTGCGTCGGGGAGGCATCCTTCATGAGGTGCAATTCCAGGAGGCATCCGGCAATTAAGGGCCGCAGGACCCTGAACCATTGTACAGGCTTTTTCCCTGGGAAACAAAACTCACAAGCCACTGTTCTGGGTGTCAGTTTTCTGGACCCACTTGACACTCTCAAACCAGACTAAGTTGGCACTGGTGCCACCTTGCGTCTTGGAGGCATCCTGCGAGAGGCGCAATTCCAGGAGGCACACCGCAATTTAAGGCTGCAGGACCCTGAACCCTTCTACAGGTTTTTTCCCTCGGAAACAAAAGTCAGCGGACACTGTTTTGGGTGTAAGTTAGCAGGACTCACTTGGAATTCTCAAACCAGACCAAGTTGGCACTGGTGCCACTTTGCGTCTGGGAGGCATCCTTGGCGAGGTGCTATTCCAGGAGGCATCCGGCAATTTAAGGCCGCAGGACCCTCAACCATTGTACAGGCTTTTTCCCTGGGAAACAAAACTCACAAGCCATTGTTCTGGGTGTCAGTTTGCAGGACCCACTTGGCACTCTCAAACCTGACCAAGTTGGCACTGGTTCCACTTTTCGTCTGGGAGGCATCCTGCGAGACGCCGAATTCCAGGAGGCACCCGGCAACTTAGGGCCTCAGGCCCCTGCACCCTTCTACAGGCCTTTTTCCCTAGGAAACAAAACTCAGAAGCCACTGTTCTGGGTGTCAGTTTGCAGGACCCACTTGGCACTCTCAAACTAGACTAAGTGGGCAACGGTGCCGCTTAGCGTCTGGGAAACATCCTGCGAGAGGCCGAAGTCCAGGAGGCACCCGGCAATTTAAGGCCGCAGGACCCTAAACCATTATACAGGCTTTTTCCCTGGGAAACAAAACTCAGAAGCCACTGTTCTGGGTGTCAGTTTGCAGGTCCCACTTGGCACTCTCAATCAAGACCAAGTTGCCACTTGTGCCACCTTGCGTCTCGGAGGCATCCTGCGAGAGGCGGATCTCCAGGAGGCACCCGGCAATTTAAGGCCGCAGGACCCTAAACCATTGTACAGGCTTTTTCCCAGGGAAATAAAACTCACAAGACACTGTTCTGCGTGTCAGTTTTCAGGACCCACTTGGCACTCTCAAACTAGACCAAGTTTGCACTGCTGCCACTTTGCGTCGGGGAGGCATCCTTCATGAGGTGCAATTCCAGGAGGCATCCGGCAATTAAGGGCCGCAGGACCCTGAACCATTGTACAGGCTTTTTCCCTGGGAAACAAAACTCACAAGCCACTGTTCTGGGTGTCAATTTTCTGGACCCACTTGACACTCTCAAACCAGACTAAGTTGGCACTGGTGCCACCTTGCGTCTTGGAGGCATCCTGCGAGAGGCGCAATTCCAGGAGGCACACGGCAATTTAAGGCTGCAGGACCCTGAACCCTTCTACAGGTTTTTTCCCTCGGAAACAAAAGTCAGCGGACACTGTTTTGGGTGTAAGTTAGCAGGACTCACTTGGAATTCTCAAACCAGACCAAGTTGGCACTGGTGCCACTTTGCGTCTGGGAGGCATCCTGGGCGAGGTGCTATTCCAGGAGGCATCCGGCAATTTAAGGCCGCAGGACCCTCAACCATTGTACAGGCTTTTTCCCTGGGAAACAAAACTCACAAGCCATTGTTCTGGGTGTCAGTTTGCAGTACCTACTTGGCACTCTCAAACTAGACCAAGTTGGCACTGGTGCCACTTTTCGTCTGGGAGGCATCCTGCGAGACGCCAAATTCCAGCAGGCACCCGGCAACTTAGGGCCTCAGGTCCCTGCACCCTTCAACTGGCCGTTTTCCCTAGGAAACAAAACTCAGAAGCCACTGTTCTGGGTGTCAGTTTTCAGGACCCACCTGGCACTCTCAAACAAGACTAAGTGGACACCGGGGCCGCTTAGCGTCTGGGAAACATCCTGCGAGACGCCGAATTCCAGGAGGCACCCGGCAATTTAAGGCCGCAGGAGCCCGAACAAATGTAAAGGCTTTTCCCCTGGGAAACAAAACTCACAAGCCATTGTTCTGTTTGTCAGTTTTCAGGACCCACTTGGCACTCTCAAACTAGACCAAGTTGGCACTGCTGCCACTTTGCGTCTGGGAGGCATCCTGCGAGACGCGGAATTCGAGGATTCACCCGGCAAATTAAGGCCGTAAGAGGCTGAACCATTTAACAGGCTTTTTCCCTGGGAAACAAAACTCACAAGCCATTGTTCTGTGTTTCAGTTTTCAGGACCCACTTGACACTCTCAAACCAGACTAAGTTGGCACTGGTGCCACCTTGCGTCTTGGAGGCATCCTGCGAGAGGCGCAATTCCAGGAGGCACACCGCAATTTAAGGCTGCAGGACCCTGAACCATTCTACAGGTTTTTTCCCTGGGAAACAAAACTCAGAGGCCACTGTTCTGGGTGGAAGTTAGCAGGACTCACTTGGAACTCTCAAACCATACCAAGTTGGCACTGGTGCCACCTTGCTTCTGGGAGGCATCCTGGGAGAGGTGCTATTCCAGGAGGCAACTGGCAATTTAAGGCCGCAGGACCCATAACCATTTTACAGGCTTTTTCCCTGGGAAACAAAACTCACAAGCCATTGTTCTGGGTGTCAGTTTGCAGGTCCCACTTGGCACTCTCAAACTAGACCAAGTTGGCACTGGTGCCACCTTGCGTCTGGGAGGCATCCTGCGAGAGGCGGATCCCCAGGAGGCACCTGGCAATTTAAGGCCGCAGGACCCTAAACAATTGTACAGGCTTCTCCCCAAGTAAACAAAACTCACAAGCCACTGTTCTGGGTGTCAGTTTGCAGGACCCACTTGGCACTCTCAAACCCGACTAAGTTGGCACTGGCGCCACCTTGCGTCTGGGAGGCATCCTGCGAGAGGGGGATCTCCAGGAGGCACCTGGAAATTTAAGGCCGCAGGACCCTAAACCATTGTACAGGCTTTTTCACTCGGAAAAAAAACTTACAAGCCACTGTTCTGGGTGTCAGTTTTCAGGACCGACTTGGCACTCTCAAACCAGACCAAGTTGGCACTGCTACCAACTTGCGTCTGGGAAGCATCCTGCATGAGGTGCAATTCCAGGAGGCATCCGGCAATTAAGGGCCGCAGGACCCTGAACCATTGTACAGGCTTTTTCCCTGGGAAACAAAACTCACAAGCCACTGTTCTGGGTGTCAGTTTTCAGGACCCTTTTGACACTCTCAAACCAGACTAAGTTGGCACTGGTGCCACCTTGCGTCTTGGAGGCATCCTGCGAGAGGCGCAATTCCAGGAGGCACACGGCAATTTAAGGCTGCAGGACCCTTAACCATTCTACAGGTTTTTTCCCTCGGAAACAAAAGTCAGAGGCCACTGTTCTGGGTGGAAGTTAGCAGGACTCACTTGGAACTCTCAAACCAGACCAAGTTGGCACTGGTGCCACCTTGCGTCTGGGAGGCATCCTGGGAGAGGTGCTATTCCAGGAGGCATCCGGCAATTTAAGGCCGCAGGACCCTGAACCATTGTACAGGCTTTTTCCCTGGGAAAAAAAACTCACAAGCCACTGTTCTGTTTGTCAGTTTTCAGGACCCACTTGGCACTCTCCAACCAGACCAAGTTGGCACTACTGCCACCTTGCGTCTGGGAGGCATCCTGCGAGACGCCGAATTCCAGGAGGCACCCGGCAACTTAGGGCCTCAGGCCCCTGCACCCTCCTACAGGCCTTTTTCCCTAGGAAAAAAAACTCAGAAGCCACTGTTCTGGGTGTCAGTTTGCAGGACCCACTTGGCACTCTCAAACTAGACTAAGTGGGCAACGGTGCTGCTTAGCGTCTGGGAAACATCCTGCGAGAGGCCGAATTCCAGGAGGCACCCGGCAATTTAAGGCCGCAAGACCCTAAACCATTCTACAGGCTTTTTCCCTGGGAAACAAAACTCACAAGCCATTGTTCTGGGTTTCAGTTTTCAGGACCCACTTGACACTCTCAAACCAGACTAAGTTGGCACTGGTGCCACCTTGCGTCTTGGATGAATCCTGCGAGAGGCGCAATTCCAGGAGGCATCCGGCAATTAAAGGCTGCAGGACCCTGAACCATTCTACAGGTTTTTTCCCTCGGAAACAAAATTCAGAGGCCACTGTTCTGGGTGGAAGTTAGCAGGACTCACTTGGAACTCTCAAACCAGACCAAGTTGGCACTGGTGGCACCTTGCTGCTGGGACGCATCATGGGAGAGGTGCTATTCCAGGAGGCATCCGGCAATTTAAGGCCGCAGGACCCTGAACCATTGTACAGGCTTTTTCCCTGGGAAACAAAGCTCACAAGCCATTGTTCTAGGTGTCAGTTTGCAGGACCCACTTGGCACTCTCAAACCTGACAAAGTTGGCACTGGTGCCACTTTTCGTCTGGGAGGCATCCTGCGAGACACCCAATTCAAGAAGGCACCCGGCAACTTAGGGCCTCAGGCCCCTGCACCCTACTACAGGCCTTTTTCCCTAGAAAACAAAACTCACAAGCCACTGTTCTGGGTGTCAGTTAGCAGAACCCACTTGGCACTCTGAAACTAGACTAAGTGGGCACTGGTTCCGCTTAGCGTCAGGGAAACATCCTGCGAGAGGCGGAATTCCAGGAGGCACCCGGCAATTTAGGGCCGCCGGACCCTGAACCATTGTACAGGCTTTTTCCCTGGTAAACAAAACTCAGATGCCACTATTCTGGGTGTCAGTTTGCAGGTCCCACTTGGCACTCTCAAACCAGACCAAGTTAGCACTAGTGCCACCTTGCGTCTGGAAGGCATCCTGCGAGAGGTGGATCTCCAGGAGGCACCCGGCAATTAAAGGCCGCAGACCCCTAAACCATTGTACAGGCTTTTTCCCTGGGAAACAAAACTCACAAGCCACTGTTCTGGGTTTCAGTTGGCAGCACCCACTTGGCACTCTCAAACTAGACGAATGTAGCACCGGTGCCGCTTTGCGTCTGGGAGGCATCCTGCGAGACGCCGAATTCCAGGAGGCACCTGGCAACTGAGGGCCTCATGCCCCTGCACTCTTCTACAGGAATTTTTCCATGGGAAACAAAACTCACAAGCCACTGTTCTGGGTGTCAGTTTGCAGGACCCACTTGGCACTCTAAACTAGACTAAGTGGGCACCGGTACTGCGTAGCGTCTGCGAAATATCCTGCGAGAGGCGGAATTCCAGGAGGCACCCGGCAATTTAAGGCCGCAGGACCCTGAACCATCCTACAGGTTTTTTCCCAGGGAAACAAAACTCAGATGCCACTGTTCTGGGTGTCAGTTTGCAGGACCCACTTGGCTCTCTCAAACCCGACAAGTTGGCACTGGTGCAACCTTGCCTCTGGGAGGCATCCTGCGAGAGGCGCAATTCGAGGAGGCACCTGGCAATTTAAGACCGCAGGACCCTAAACCATTGTACAGGCTTTTTCCCAGGGAAACAAAACTCACAAGCCACTGTTCTGGGTGTCAGTTTGCAGGACCCACTTGGCACTCTCAAACAAGACCAAGTTGGTACTGCTGCCACTATGCGTCTGGGAGGCATCCTGCAAGAGGTGCAATTCCAGGAGGCATCCGGCAATTTAAGGCTGCAGGACCCTTAACTATTCTAAAGATTTTTCCCTGGGAAACAAAACTCAGATGCCACTGTTCTGCGTGTCAGTTTTCAGGACCCACTTGGCACTCTCAAACCAGACCAAGTTGGCACTGGTGCCACCTTGCGTCTGGGAGGCATCCTGCGAGGGGCGGATCTCCAGGAGGCACCTTGCAATTTAAGGCCGCAGGACCCTAAACCATTGTACAGGCCTTTTTCCCTGGGAAACAAAACTCAGATGCCACTGTTCTGGGTGTCAGTTAGCAGGACACACTTGGAACTCTCAAACCAGACCAAGTCGGCACCGGTGCCGCTTAGCGTCTGGGAAACATCCTGTGAGAGGCGGAATTCGAGGAGGAACCCGGATATTTAAGGCCACAGGACCCTGAACCATTGTACAGGCTTTTTCCCTGGGAAACAAAACTCACAAGCCATTGTTCTGGGTGTCAGTTTGCAGGACCCACTTGGCACTCTCAAACCTGACCAAGTTGGCACTGGTGCCACTTTTCGTTTTGGAGGCATCCTGCGAGACGCCGAATTCCAGGAGGCACCTGGCAACTTAGGGCCTCAGGCCCCTGCACCCTTCTACAGGCCTTTTTCCCTAGGAAAAAAAACTCAGAAGCCACTGTTCTGGGTGTCAGTTTGCAGGACCCACTTGGCACTCTCAAACTAGACTAAGTGGGCAACGGTGCCGCTTAGCGTCTGGGAAACATCCTGCGAGAGGCCGAATTCCAGGAGGCACCCGGCAATTTAAGGCCGCAGGACCCTAAACCATTATACAGGCTTTTTCCCTGGGAAACAAAACTCAGAAGCCACTGTTCTGCATGTCAGTTTTCAGGACCCACGTGGCAGTTTTAAACCAGACTAAGTGGGCACCGGTGCCGCTTAGCGTCTGGGAAACTTCCGGCGAGATGTGCAATTCCAGGAGGCACCCGGCAATTTAAGGCCGCATTACCGTGAACCATTGTACAAGCTTTTTCCCGGGGAAACAAAACTCAAAAGCCACTGTTCTGCGTGTCAGTTTTAAGGACCCACGTGGCAGTCTCAAACCAGACTAAGTGGGCACCGGTCCAGCTTAGCGTGTGGGAAACATCCTGCGAGAGGCTGAATTCCAGGAGGCACATGGCCATTTTATGCCTCAGGCCCCTGAACCACTGTACAGGCTTTTTCTTTGGTAAAAAAAAGTCAGAAGCCACTGTTCTGGGTGTCAGTTTACAGAACGCACTTGACACTCTCAAACCAGACCAAGTTTGCATTGGTTCATCTTTGCATCTGGGAGGCATCCTGCGAGAGGCCAAATTCCAGTAGGCAGCTGGCAATTTAAGGCCGCAGTACCCTAAACAATTCTACAGGCCTTTACCCTAGGACACAAAACTCACCAGCCACTCTTCTGGGTGTCAGTTTGCAGGACCAACTTTTCACTCTCAAACTAGACCAAGTGTGCACTGGTGCCACCTTGCTTCTGGGAGGCATCCTGCGAGAGGCTGAATTCCAGAAGGCACCTGGCCATTTAAACTTTCATGCCCCTCAACCATTGTACAGGCTTTTTCCCTGGGAAACAAAACTCACAAGGCACTGTACTGGGTGTCAGTTTTCAAGAGCCACTTGGCACTCTCAAACCAGTCCAAGTTGGCAGTGCTTCCACGATGCGTCTGGGAGGCATCCTGCGAGAGGCAAAATTCCAGTAGGCCCCCTGAAATTTCAGGCCGCAGGACCCTGAACCATTGTACAGGCTTTTTCCCTGGGAAACAAAACTCACAAGCCACTGTTCTGGTTGCCCGTTTGAAAGACCCACCAGGCACTCTCAAACCAGACCAAGTTGGCACTGGTGCCACCTTGCATCTGGGAGGCATCCTGCGAGAGGCTGAATTCCTGAAGGCACCAGGCAATTTAAGGCCGCAGGACCCTGAACCATTGTACAGGCTTTTCCCCTGGGAAACAAAACTCACAAGCCACTGTTCTGGGTGTCAGTTTGCAGGACCCACTTGGACCTCTCAAACCCTAGCAAGTTGCCACTGGTGCCGCTTTGCGCCGGGGAGGCATCCTGCGAGAGGCGGAAATCCAGAAGGCACCTGGCCATTATTGGCCTCAAGGCCCCGGAAACCTCCTAAAGGCCTTTTTCCCTGGGAAACAAAACTCAAAAGCCACTGTTCTGGGTGTCAGTTGGCAGGACCCGCTTGGCACTCTCAAAAAAGTCCAAGTTTGCACTGGTGCCACTTTGCGTCTGGGAGGCATCCTGCGAGAGGGGGAATTCCAGGAGGCACCCAGCTATTAAAGGCCACAGGACCCTGAACCATTGTAAAGGCTTTTTCCCTGGGAAACAACACTCACAAGCCACTGTTCTGGGTGTCAGTTTTCAGGAGCCACTAGGCACTCTCAAACCAGACCAAGTTGGCACTGGTGCCAACTTGCATCTGGGAGGCATCCTGCGAGAGGCTGAATTCCTGAAGGCACCAGGCAATTTAAGGCCGCAGGACCTTGAACCATTGTACAGGCTTTTTCCCTGGGAAACAAAACTCACAATCCATTGTTCTGGGTGTCAGTTTGAAGGACCCACTTGGCACTCTCAAACCTTACAAAGTTGGCACTGGTGCCACTTTGCGCCTGGGAGTCATCCTGCGAGAGGCCGAATTCCAGGAGGCCCCTGGCCATTTTTGGCCTCAGGTCCCTGAAACCTCCTAAAGGCCTTTTTCCCTGGGAAACAAAACTCACAAGCCACTGTTCTGGGTGTCAGTTTGCAGGACCCTCTTTTCACTCTCAAACTAGACCAAGTTGGCATTGGTGCCACCTTGCGTCTGGGAGGCATCCTGCGAGAGGCCGAATTCCAGAAGGCACCTGGCCATTTAAAGTTTCATGCCCCTGAACCATTATACAGGCCTTTTCCCTGGGAAACAAAACTAAAAAGCCACTGTTCTGGGTGTCATTTTGCAGGACACACGTGGCACTCTCAAACGAGACCAAGTTTGAACTGGTGCCACCTTGCATCTGGGAGGCATTCTGCGAGAGGCGGATGTCCAGGAGGCACCTGGCAATTTAAGGCCGCAGGACCCTAAACTATTGTACAGGCTTTTTCCCTGGGAAACAAAACTCAAAAGCCACTGTTCTGGGTGTCAGTTGGCAGGACCCGCTTGGCACTCTCAAACTAGTCCAATTTTGCACTGGTGCCACTTTGCGTATGGGAGGCATCCTGCCAGACGCCGAATTCCAGGAGGCACAAGGAAACTTAGGGTCTCAGGCCCCTGCGCCAGTCTACAGGCCTTTTTCCCTGGGAAACAAAACTCACAAGCCACTGTTCTGGGTGTCAGTTTTCAGGACACACGTGGCACTCTCAAACCAGGCCAAGTTGTAACTGGTGCCACCTTGCGTCTGGGAGGCATCCTGCGAGAGGCGCAATTCGAGAAGGCACCCGGCAATTTAAGGCCGCAGGACCCTGAACCATTGTACAGGCTTTTTCCCTTGGAAACAAAACTCACAAGCCACTGTTCTGGGTGTCAGTTTGCAGAACCCACTTGGCACTCTCAAACTAGACTAAGTGGGCACCGGTGCCGCTTAGCGTCTGGGAAACATCCTGCGAGAGGGGGAATTCCAGGAGGCACCCGGCTATTAAAGGCCACAGGACCCTGAACCATTGTAAAGGCTTTTTCCCTGGGAAACAAAACTCACAAGCCACTGTTCTGGGTGTCAGTTTTCAGGAGCCACTTGGCACTCTCAAACCAGACCAAGTTGGCACTGGTGCCACCTTGCATCTGGGAGGCATCCTGCGAGAGGCTGAATTCCTGAAGGCACCAGGCAATTTAAGGCCGCAGGACCCTGAACCATTGTACAGGCTTTTTCCCTGGGAAACAAAACTCACAAGCCACTGTTCTGGGTGTCAGTTTTCAGGACCCACTTGGCACTCTCAAACCAGACCAAGTTGGCACTGCTGCCACTTTGCGTCAGGGAGGCATCCTGCAAGAGGTGCAATTCCAGGAGGCTTCCGGCAATTTAAGGCTGCAGGACCCTGAACCATTGTACAGGCTTTTTCCCAGGGAAACAAAACTCACAAGCCATTGTTCTGAGTGTCAGTTTGCAGGTCCCACTTGGCACTCTCAAACCAGACCAAGTTGGCACTGGTGCCACCTTGCGTCTGGGAGGCATCCTGCGAGAGGCGGATCCCCAGGAGGCATTGGGTAATTTAAGGCCGCAGGACCCTAAACAATTGCACAGGCTTTTTCCCAAGGAAACAAAACTCACAAGCCACTGTTCTGGGTGTCAGTTTGCAGGACCCACTTGGACCTCTCAAACTAGACCAAGTTGGCACTGGTGCCACTTTTCGTCTGGGAGGCATCCTGCGAGACGCCGAATTCCAGCAGGCACCCGGCAAGTTAGGGCCTCAGGCCCCTGCAACCTTCTACAGGCCTTTTTCCCTGGGAAAAAAACCTCAGAAGCCACAGTTCTGGATTTCAGTTTGCAGGACCCACTTGGCACTCTGAAACTAGACTAAGTGGGCACCGGTGCCTCTTAGCGCCTGGGAAACATCCTGCGAGAGGCGGAATTCCAGGAGGCACCCGGCAATTTAAGGCCGCAGGACCCTGAACCATTGTACAGGCTTTTTCCCTGGGAAACAAAACGCACAAGGCATCGTTCTGGGTGTCAGTTTGCAGGACCCACTTGGCACTCTCAAACTAGACCAAGTTGGCACTGGTGCCATCTTGCGTCTGGGAGGCATCCTGTGAGAGGCACAATTCGAGGAGGCACCCGGCAATTTAAAGCCCCAGGCACGTGAACCAATATACAGGCTTTTTACCTGGGAAACAAAATTCAAGGGCCACTGTTCTGTTTGTCAGTTTGCAGAAACCACTTGGCACTCTCAAACCAGACCAAGTTGGCACTGGTGCCACCTTGCGTCTTGGAGGCATCCTGCGAGAAAGGAAATTCCAGGAGGCACCCGGCAATTTAAGGCCGCAGGACCCTCAACCATTGTACAAGGTTTTTCCGTGGGAAACAAAACTAAAAAGCCACTGTTCTTGGTGTCAGTTTACAGAACGCACTTGACACTCTCAAACCAGACCAAGTTTGCATTGGTTCATCTTTGCATCTGGGAGGCATCCTGCGAGAGGCCAAATTCCAATAGGCACCTGGCAATTTAAGGCCGCAGTACCCTAAACAATTCTACAGGCCTTTACCCTAGGACACAAAACTCACAAGCCACTCTTGTGGGTGTCAGTTTGCAGGACCCACTTTTCACTCTCAAACTAGACCAAGTGTACACTGGTGCCACCTTGCTTCTGGGAGGCATCCTGCGAGAGGCTGAATTCCAGAAGGCACCTGGCCATTTAAACTTTCATGCCCCTCAACCATTGTACAGGCTTTTTCCCTGGGAAACAAAACTCACAAGCCACTGTTCTGGGTGACAGTTTGCAGGACCCACTTGGCACTCTCAAACCGTACCAAGTTTGCACAGGTGCCGCATAGCGTCTGGGAAACATCCGGCGAGAGGGGGAATTCCAGGTGGCACCCGGCAACTTAGTTCCTCTGGCCCCTGAACCCTTCTAAAGGATTTTTTCCCTGGGAAACAAAACTAAAAAGCCACTGTTCTGGGTGTCATTTTGCAGGACACACGTGGCACTCTCAAACGAGACCAAGTTGGCACTGGTGCAACCTTGCGTCTGGGAGGCATCCTGCGAGAGGGGGAATTCTAGGAGGCACCTGGCAATTTAAGGCCCCATTACCCTGAATCATTGTACGGGCTTTATCCCTGGGAAACAAAACTCAGGAGCCACTGTTCTGGGTGTCAGTTTTCAGGACCCTCTTGGTACTCTAAAACTAGACTACTTGGGCACCGGTGCCACTTTGCGTCTGGGATACATCCTGCGAGAGGCGGAATTCTAGGAGGCACCAGCAATTTAAGATCGCAGGACCCTGAACCATTGTACAGGCTTTCTCCCTGGGAAACAAAACTCACAAGCCACTGTTCTGGGTGTCAGTTTGCAGGACCCACTTGGGACTCTCAAACCATACAAAGTGGGCACCGGTGCCGCTTAGCGCTTGGGAAACATCCTGCGAGATGTGCAATACCAGGAGGCACCCTGCCATTTTTGTCCTCAGGCCCGATGAGACCTTCTATAGGCCTTTTTCCCAGATAAACAAAACTCACAAGCCACTGATCTGCGTGTCAGTTTTCAGGACCCACTTGGAACTCTCAAACCAGACCAAGTTGGCACTGGTGCCACCTTGCATCTGGGAGGCATCCTGCGCGAGGCGCAATTCCAGGAGGCACACGCCAATTTAAGGCCGCAGGACCCTGAACCCTTCTACAGGCCTTTTTCCCTGGGAAAAAAAAACTCAGAAGCCACTGATCTGGGTGTCAGTTTGCAGGACCCACTTGGAACTCTAAAACCAGACTAAGTGGGCACCGGTGCCGCTTAGCTTCAGGGAAAAATCCTGCGAGAGGCCGAATGCCAGGAGGTACCGGGTAATTTAAGGCCGCAGTACCCTAAACCATTCTACAGGCTTTTTCCCAGGGAAACAAAACTCAGAAGCCACTGTTCTGGGTGTCAGTTTGCAGGACACACTTGGCACTCTCAAACCTTACAAAGTTGGCACTGGTGCCACTTTTCCTCTGGGAGGCATCTTGCGAGATGCCGAATTCCAGGAGGCACCCGGCAACTTAGGGCCTCAGGCCCCTGAACCCTTCTACAGTACTTTTTCCCTGGGAAACAAAACTCACAAGCCACTGTTCTGGGTGTCAGTTTTCAGGACCCACTTGACCCTCACAAACAAGACCAAGTTGGCACAGGTGCCACCTTGCGTCTGGGAGGCATCCTGCGAGAGGCGGAATTCCAGGAGGCACCCGGCAATTTAAGGCCGCAGGACCCTGAACCATTGTACAAGCTTTTTCCCGGGGAAACAAAACCACTGTTCACAAGCCACTGTTCTGCGTGTGAGTTTTCAGGACCCACGTGGCAGTCTCAAACCAGACTAAGTGGGCACCGGTCCAGCTTAGCGTGTGGGAAACATCCTGCGAGAGGCGGAATTCCAGGAGGCACATGGCCATTTTATGCCTCAGGCCCCTGAACCACTGTACAGGCTTTTTCTTTGGTAAACAGAAGTCAGAAGCCACTGTTCTGGGTGTCAGTTTACAGAACGCACTTGACACTCTCAAACCAGACCAAGTTTGCATTGGTTCATCTTTGCATCTGGGAGGCATCCTGCGAGAGGCCAAATTCCTGTAGGCACCTGGCAATTTAAGGCCGCAGTACCCTAAACAACTCTACAGGCCTTTACACTAGGACACAAAATTCACAAGCCACTCTTGTGGGTTTCAGTTTGCAGGACCCACTTGGCACTCTCAAACCAGACCAAGTGCGCACTGGTGCCACCTTGCATCTGGGAGGCAGCCTGCGAGAGGCTGAATTCCAGAAGGCACCAGGCAATTTAAGGCCGCAGGACCCTGAACCATTGTACAGGCTTTTTCCCTGGGAAACAAAACTCACAATCCATTGTTCTGGGTGTCAGTTTGAAGGACCCACTTGGCACTCTCAAACCTTACAAAGTTGGCACTGGTGCCACTTTGCGCCTGGGAGTCATCCTGCGAGAGGCCGAATTCCAGGAGGCCCCTGGCCATTTTTGGCCTCAGGTCCCTGAAGCCTTCTACAGGCCTTTTCCCCTGGGAAACAAAACTCACAAGCCACTGTTCTGGGTGTCAGTTTTCAGGACCCACGTGGCACTCTCAAACCAGACCAAGTTGTCACTGGTGCAACCTTGCGTCTGGGAGGCATCCTGCGAGAGGCGCAATTCGAGAAGGCACCCAGCAATTTAAGGCCGCAGGACCCTGAACCATTATAAAGGCTTTTTTCCTGGGAAACAAAACTCACAAGCCACTGTTCTGGGTGTCAGTTTTCAGGACCCACTTGACCCTCACAAACAAGACCAAGTTGGCACTGGTGCCACCTTGCGTCTGGGAGGCATCCTGCGAGAGGCTGAATTCCACAAGGCACCTGGCCATTTAAAGTTTCATGCCCCTCAACCATTGTACAGGCTTTTTCCCCGGGAAACAAAACTCACAAGGCACTGTTCTGGGTGTCAGTTTTCAAGAGCCACTTGGCACTCTCAAACCAGTCCAAGTTGGCACTGCTTCCACGTTGCGTCTGGGAGGCATCCTGCGAGAGGCAAAATTCCAGTAGGCCCCCTGAAATTTCAGGCCGCAGGACCCTGAACCATTGTACAGGCTTTTTCCCTGGGAAACAAAACTCACAAGCCACTGTTCTGGTTGCCCGTTTGAAAGACCCACCAGGCACTCTCAAACCAGACCATGTTGCCACTGCTGCCACCCCGGTCTTGGAGGCATCCTGCGAGAGGCGCAATTCGAGGAGGCACCCGGCAATTTAAAGCCGCAGGACCCTTAACCATTGTACAGGATTTTACCTGGGAAACAAAACTCACAAGCCACTGTTCTGGGTGTCAGTTTGCAGGACCCACTTGGAACTCTCAAACCCTAGCAAGTTGCCACTGGTGCCGCTTTGCGCCGGGGAGGCATCCTGCGAGAGGCGGAAATCCAGAAGGCACCTGGCCATTATTGGCCTCAAGGCCCCGGAAACCTCCTAAAGGCCTTTTTCCCTGGGAAACAAAACTCAAAAGCCACTGTTCTGGGTGTCAGTTGGCAGGACCCGCTTGGCACTCTCAAAAAAGTCCAACTTTGCACTGGTGCAACTTTGCGTCTGGGAGGCATCCTGCGAGACGGGGAATTCCAGGAGGCACCCAGCTATTAAAGGCCACAGGACCCTGAACCATTGTAAAGGCTTTTTCCCTGGGAAACAACACTCACAAGCCACTGTTCTGGGTGTCAGTTTTCAGGACCCACTTGGCACTCTCAAACCAGACCAAGTTGGCACTGGTGCCAACTTGCATCTGGGAGGCATCCTGCGAGAGGCTGAATTCCTGAAGGCACCAGGCAATTTAAGGCCACAGGACCTTGAACCATTGTACAGGCTTTTTCCCTGGGAAACAAAACTCACAATCCATTGTTCTGGGTGTCAGTTTGAAGGACCCACTTGGCACTCTCAAACCTTACAAAGTTGGCACTGGTGCCACTTTGCGCCTGGGAGCCATCCTGCGAGAGGCCGAATTCCAGGAGGCCCCTGGCCATTTTTGGCCTCAGGTCCCTGAAACCTCCTAAAGGCCTTTTTCCCTGGGAAACAAAACTCACAAGCCACTGTTCTGGGTGTCAGTTTGCAGGACCCTCTTTTCACTCTCAAACTAGACCAAGTTGGCATTGGTGCCACCTTGCGTCTGGGAGGCATCCTGCGAGAGGCCGAATTCCAGAAGGCACCTGGCCATTTAAAGTTTCATGCCCCTGAACCATTATACAGGCCTTTTCCCTGGGAAACAAAACTAAAAAGCCACTGTTCTGGGTGTCATTTTGCAGGACACACGTGGCACTCTCAAACTAGACCAAGTTTGAACTGGTGCCACCTTGCATCTGGGAGGCATTCTGCGAGAGGCGGATGTCCAGGAGGCACCTGGCAATTTAAGGCCGCAGGACCCTAAACTATTGTACAGGCTTTTTCCCTGGGAAACAAAACTCAAAAGCCACTGTTCTGGGTGTCAGTTGGCAGGACCCGCTTGGCACTCTCAAACTAGTCCAATTTTGCACTGGTGCCACTTTGCGTCTGGGAGGCATCCTGCCAGACGCCGAATTCCAGGAGGCACACGGAAACTTAGGGTCTCAGGCCCCTGCGCCAGTCTACAGGCCTTTTTCCCTGGGAAACAAAACTCACAAGCCACTGTTCTGGGTGTCAGTTTTCAGGACACACGTGGCACTCTCAAACCAGGCCAAGTTTTCACTGGTGCCACCTTGCGTCTAGGAGGCATCCTGCGAGAGGCGCAATTCGAAAAGGCACCCGGCAATTTAAGGCCGCAAGACCCTGAACCATTGTACAGGCTTTTTCCCTGGGAAACAAAACTCACAAGCCACTGTTCTGGGTGTCAGTTTGCAGAACCCACTTGGCACTCTCAAACTAGACTAAGTGGGCACCGGTGCCGCTTAGCGTCTGGGAAACATCCTGCGAGAGGGGGAATGCCAGGAGGCACCCGGCTATTAAAGGCCACAGGACCCTGAACCATTGTACAGGCTTTTTCCCTGGGAAACAAAACTCACAAGCCACTGTTCTGGGTGTCAGTTTTCAGGAGCCACTTGGCACTCTCAAACCAGACCAAGTTGGCACTGGTGCCACCTTGCATCTGGGAGGCATCCTGCGAGAGGCTGAATTCCTGAAGGCACCAGGCAATTTAAGGCCGCAGGACCCTGAACCATGGTACAGGCTTTTTCCCTGGGAAACAAAACTCACAATCCATTGTTCTGGGTGTCAGTTTGAAGGACCCACTTGGCACTCTCAAACCTTACAAAGTTGCACTGGTGCCACTTTGCGCCTGGGAGCCATCCTGCGAGAGGCCGAATTCCAGGAGGCCCCTGGCCATTTTTGGCCTCAGGTCCCTGAAACCTCCTAAAGGCCTTTTTCCCTGGGAAACAAAACTCACAAGCCACTGTTCTGGGTGTCAGTTTGCAGGACCCTCTTTTCACTCTCAAACTAGACCAAGTTGGCATTGGTGCCACCTTGCATCTGGGAGGCATCCTGCGAGAGGCCGAATCCCAGAAGGCACCTGGCCATTTAAAGTTTCATGCCCCTGAATCATTATACAGGCCTTTTCCCTGGGAAACAAAACTAAAAAGCCACTGTTCTGGGTGTCATTTTGCAGGACACACGTGGCACTCTCAAACGAGACCAAGTTTGAATTGGTGCCACCTTGCATCTGGGAGGCATTCTGCGAGAGGCGGATGTCCAGGAGGCACCTGGCAATTTAAGGCCGCAGGACCCTAAACTATTGTACAGGCTTTTTCCCTGGAAAACAAAACTCAAAAGCCACTGTTCTGGGTGTCAGTTGGCAGGACCCGCTTGGCACTCTCAAACTAGTCCAATTTTGCACTGGTGCCACTTTGCGTCTGGGAGGCATCCTGCCAGACGCCGAATTCCAGGAGGCACACGGAAACTTAGGGTCTCAGGCCCCTGCGCCAGTCTACAGGCCTTTTTCCCTGGGAAACAAAACTCACAAGCCACTGTTCTGGGTGTCAGTTTTCAGGACACACGTGGCACTCTCAAACCAGACCAAGTTGTCACTGGTGCCACCTTGCGTCTGGGAGGCATCCTGCGAGAGGCGCAATTCGAGAAGGCACCCGGCTATTAAAGGCCGCAGGACCCTGAACCATTGTACAGGCTTTTTCCCTGGGAAACAAAACTCACAAGCCACTGTTCTGTGTGTCAGTTTTCAGGACCCACTTGACACTCACAAACAAGACCAAGTTGGCACTGGTGCCACCTTGCGTCTAGGAGGCATCCTGCGAGAGGCCGGATCTCCAGGAGTCACCCGGCTATTTAAGGCCGCATTACCCTGAACCATTGTACAGGCTTTTTCCCTTGGAAACAAAACTCACAAGCCACTGTTCTGGGTGTCAGTTTTCAGGACCAACTTGGCACTCTCAAACTAGACTAAGTGGGCACCGGTGCCGCTTAGCATGTGGGAAACATCCTGCGAGAGGGGGAATTCCAGGAGTCACCCGGCTATTAAAGGCCACAGGACCCTAAACCATTGTAAAGGCTTTTTCCCTGGGAAACAACACTCACAAGCCACTGTTCTGGGTGTCAGTTTTCAGGACCCACTTGGCACTCTCAAACCAGACCAAGTTGGCACTGGTGCCACCTTGCATCTGGGAGGCATCCTGCGAGAGGCTGAATTCCTGAAGGCACCAGGCAATTTAAGGCCGCAGGACCCTGAACCATTGTACAGGCTTTTCCCCTGGGAAACAAAACTCACAAGCCACTGTTCTGGGTGTCAGTTTTCAGGACCCACTTGGCACTCTCAAACCAGACCAAGTTGGCACTGCTGCCACTTTGCGTCAGGGAGGCATCCTGCAAGAGGTGCAATTCCAGGAGGCATCCGGCAATTTAAGGCTGCAGGACCCTGAACCATTGTACAGGCTTTTTCCCAGGGAAACAAAACTCACAAGCCATTGTTCTGAGTGTCAGTTTGCAGGTCCCACTTGGCACTCTCAAACCAGACCAAGTTGGCACTGGTGCCACCTTGCGTCTGGGAGGCATCCTGCGAGAGGCGGATCCCCAGGAGGCACCGGGTAATTTATGGCCGCAGGACCCTAAACAATTGCACAGGCTTTTTCCCAAGGAAACAAAACTCACAATCCATTGTTCTGGGTGTCAGTTTGCAGGACCCACTTGGACCTCTCAAACTAGACCAAGTTGGCACTGGTGCCACTTTTCGTCTGGAAAGCATCCTGCGAGACGCCGAATTCCAGCAGGCACCCGGCAAGTTAGGGCCTCAGGCCCCTGCAACCTTCCACAGGCCTTTTTCCCTGGGAAAAAAACCTCAGAAGCCACTGTTCTGGATTTCAGTTTGCAGGACCCACTTGGCACTCTGAAACTAGACTAAGTGGGCACCGGTGCCGCTTAGCGTCTGGGAAACATCCTGCGAGAGGCGGAATTCCAGGAGGCACCCGGCAATTTAAGGCCGCAGGACCCTGAACCATTGTACAGGCTTTTTCCCTGGGAAACAAAACGCACAAGGCATCGTTCTGGGTGTCAGTTTGCAGGACCCACTTGGCACTCTCAAACTAGACCAAGTTGGCACTGGTGCCATCTTGCGTCTGGGAGGCATCCTGTGAGAGGCACAATTCGAGGAGGCACCCGGCAATTTAAAGCCCCAGGCACGTGAACCAATATACAGGCTTTTTACCTGGGAAACAAAATTCAAGGGCCACTGTTCTGTTTGTCAGTTTGCAGAAACCACTTGGCACTCTCAAACCAGACCAAGTTGGCACTGGTGCCACCTTGCGTCTTGGAGGCATCCTGCGAGAAAGGAAATTCCAGGAGGCACCCGGCAATTTAAGGCCGCAGGACCCTCAACCATTGTACAAGCTTTTTCCCTGGGAAACAAAACTAAAAAGCCACTGTTCTTGGTGTCAGTTTACAGAACGCACTTGACACTCTCAAACCAGACCAAGTTTGCATTGGTTCATCTTTGCATCTGGGAGGCATCCTGCGAGAGGCCAAATTCCAGTAGGCACCTGGCAATTTAAGGCCGCAGTACCCTAAACAATTCTACAGGCCTTTACCCTAGGACACAAAACTCACAAGCCACTCTTGTGGGTGTCAGTTTGCAGGACCCACTTTTCACTCTCAAACTAGACCAAGTGTACACTGGTGCCACCTTGCTTCTGGGAGGCATCCTGCGAGAGGCTGAATTCCAGAAGGCACCTGGCCATTTAAACTTTCATGCCCCTCAACCATTGTACAGGCTTTTTCCCTGGGAAACAAAACTCACAAGCCACCATTCTGGGTGACAGTTTGCAGGACCCACTTGGCACTCTCAAACCGTACCAAGTTTGCACAGGTGCCGCATAGCGTCTGGGAAACATCCGGCGAGAGGGGGAATTCCAGCTGGCACCCGGCAACTTAGTACCTCTGGCCCCTGAACCCTTCTAAAGGATTTTTTCCCTGGGAAACAAAACTAAAAAGCCACTGTTCTGGGTGTCATTTTGCAGGACACACGTGGCACTCTCAAACGAGACCAAGTTGGCACTGGTGCAACCTTGCGTCTGGGAGGCATCCTGCGAGAGGGGGAATTCTAGGAGGCACCTGGCAATTTAAGGCCCCATTACCCTGAATCATTGTACGGGCTTTATCCCTGGGAAACAAAACTCAGAAGCCACTGTTCTGGGTGTCAGTTTTCAGGACCCTCTTGGTACTCTCAAACTAGACTACTTGGGCACCGGTGCCACTTTGCGTCTGGGATACATCCTGCGAGAGGCGGAATTCTAGGAGGCACCAGCAATTTAAGATCGCAGGACCCTGAACCATTGACAGGCTTTCTCCCTGGGAAACAAAACTCACAAGCCACTGTTCTGGGTGTCAGTTTGCAGGACCCACTTGGCACTCTCAAACCAGACCAAGTTGGCACTGGTGCCACCTTGCGTCTGGGAGGCATCCTGCGAGAGGCGCAATTCCAGGAGGCACCCGGCAATTTAAGGCCGCAGGACCCTGAACCATTGTACAAGCTTTTTACCGGGGAAACAAAACCACTCTTCACAAGCCACTGTTCTGCGTGTGAGTTTTCAGGACCCACGTGGCAGTCTCAAACCAGACTAAGTGGGCACCGGTCCAGCTTAGCGTGTGGGAAACATCCTGCGAGAGGTGGAATTCCAGGAGGCACATGGCCATTTTATGCCTCAGGCCCCTGAACCACTGTACAGGCTTTTTCTTTGGTAAACAAAAGTCAGAAGCCACTGTTCTGGGTGTCAGTTTACAGAACGCACTTGACACTCTCAAACCAGACCAAGTTTGCATTGGTTCATCTTTGCATCTGGGAGGCATCCTGCGAGAGGCCAAATTCCTGTAGGCACCTGGCAATTTAAGGCCGCAGTACCCTAAACAACTCTACAGGCCTTTACACTAGGACACAAAATTCACAAGCCACTCTTGTGGGTGTCAGTTTGCAGGACCCACTTGGCACTCTCAAACCAGACCAAGTGTGCACTGGTGCCACCTTGCATCTGGGAGGCATCCTGCGAGAGGCTGAATTCCAGAAGGCACCAGGTAATTTAAGGCCGCAGGACCCTGAACCATTGTACAGGCTTTTTCCCTGGGAAACAAAACTCACAATCCATTGTTCTGGGTGTCAGTTTGAAGGACCCACTTGGCACTCTCAAACCTTACAAAGTTGGCACTGGTGCCACTTTGCGCCTGGGAGTCATCCTGCGAGAGGCCGAATTCCAGGAGGCCCCTGGCCATTTTTGGCCTCAGGTCCCTGAAGCCTTCTACAGGCCTTTTCCCCTGGGAAACAAAACTCACAAGCCACTGTTCTGGGTGTCAGTTTTCAGGACCCACGTGGCACTCTCAAACCAGACCAAGTTGTCACTGGTGCCACCTTGCGTCTGGGAGGCATCCTGCGAGAGGCGCAATTCGAGAAGGCACCCAGCAATTTAAGGCCGCAGGACCCTGAACCATTATAAAGGCTTTTTTCCTGGGAAACAAAACTCACAAGCCACTGTTCTGGGTGTCAGTTTTCAGGACCCACTTGACCCTCACAAACAAGACCAAGTTGGCACAGGTGCCACCTTGCGTCTGGGAGGCATCCTGCGAGAGGCGGAATTCCAGGAGGCACCCGGCAATTTAAGGCCGCAGTACCCTAAACAGTTCTACAGGCCTTTACCCTAGGACACAAAACTCACAAGCCACTCTTGTGGGTGTCAGTTTGCAGGACCCACTTTTCACTCTCAAACTAGACCAAGTGTGCACTGGTGCCACCTTGCTTCTGGGAGGCATCCTGCGAGAGGCTGAATTCCAGAAGGCACCTAGCCATTTAAAGTTTCATGCCCCTCAACTATTGTACAGGCTTTTTCCCTGGGAAACAAAACTCACAAGGCACTGTTCTGGGTGTCAGTTTTCAAGAGCCACTTGGCACTCTCAAACCAGTCCAAGTTGGCACTGCTTCCACGTTGCGTCTGGGAGGCATCCTGCGAGAGGCAAAATTCCAGTAGGCCCCCTGAAATTTCAGGCCGCAGGACCCTGAACCATTGTACAGGCTTTTTCCCTGGGAAACAAAACTCACAAGCCACTGTTCTTGTTGCCCGTTTCCAAGACCCACTTGACACTCTCAAACCAGACCATGTTGGCACTGCTGCCACCCCGGTCTTGGAGGCATCCTGCGAGAGGCGCAATTCGAGGAGGCACCCAGCAATTTAAAGCCACAGGACCCTTAACCATTGTACAGGATTTTACCTGGGAAAAAAAAACTCACAAGCCACTGTTCTGGGTGTCAGTTCTCAGGACCCACTTGGCACTCTCAAACCCTAGCAAGTGTGCACAGGTGCTGCTTAGAGTCAGGGAGGCATCCTGCGAGAGGCGGAAATCCAGAAGGCACCTGGCCATTTTTGGCCTCAGGCCCCGGAAACCTCCTAAAGGCCTTTTTCCCTGGGAAACAAAACTCAAAAGCCACTGTTCTGGGTGTCAGTTGGCAGGACCCGCTTGGCACTCTCAAAAAAGTCCAAGTTTGCACTGGTGCCACTTTGCGTCTGGGAGGCATCCTGCCAGACGCCGAATTCCAGGAGGCACACGGAAACTTAGGGTCTCAGGCCCCTGCGCCAGTCTACACGCCTTTTTCCCTGGGAAACAAAACTCACAAGCCACTGTTCTGGGTGTCAGTTTTCAGGAGCCACTTGGCACTCTCAAACTAGACTAAGTGGGCACCGCTGCTGCTTAGCATCGGGGAAACATCCTGCGAGAGGGGGAATTCCAGGAGGCACCCGGCTATTAAAGGCCGCAGGACCCTGAACCATTGTACAGGCTTTTTCCCTGGGAAACAAAACTCACAAGCCACTGTTCTGGGTGTCAGTTTTCAGGACACACTTGGCACTCTCAAACCGTACCAAGTTTGCACAGGTGCCGCATAGCGTCTGGGAAACATCCGGCGAGAGGGGGAATTCCAGGTGGCACCCGGCACCTTAGTTCCTCTGGCCCCTGAACCCTTCTAAAGGATTTTTTCCCTGGGAAACAAAACTAAAAAGCCACTGTTCTGGGTGTCATTTTGCAGGACAC
Source organism: Fringilla coelebs (assembly GCF_963513975.1). Lineage (NCBI taxonomy): Eukaryota > Metazoa > Chordata > Aves > Passeriformes > Fringillidae > Fringilla > Fringilla coelebs. Next base: position 40,197 of record NW_028167571.1, read on the forward strand.
ACGTGGCACTCTCAAACGAGACCAAGTTGGCACTGGTGCAACCTTGCGTCTGGGAGGCATCCTGCGAGAGGGGGAATTCTAGGAGGCACCTGGCAATTTAAGGCCCCATTACCCTGAATCATTGTACGGGCTTTATCCCTGGGAAACAAAACTCAGAAGCCACTGTTCTGGGTGTCAGTTTTCAGGACCCTCTTGGTACTCTAAAACTAGACTACTTGGGCACCGGTGCCACTTTGCGTCTGGGATACATCCTGCGAGAGGCGGAATTCTAGGAGGCACCAGCAATTTAAGATCGCAGGACCCTGAACCATTGTACAGGCTTTCTCCCTGGGAAACAAAACTCACAAGCCACTGTTCTGGGTGTCAGTTTGCAGGACCCACTTGGGACTCTCAAACCATACAAAGTGGGCACCGGTGCCGCTTAGCGCTTGGGAAACATCCTGCGAGATGTGCAATACCAGGAGGCACCCTGCCATTTTTGTCCTCAGGCCCGATGAGACCTTCTATAGGCCTTTTTCCCAGATAAACAAAACTCACAAGCCACTGATCTGTGTGTCAGTTTTCAGGACCCACTTGGAACTCTAAAACCATACTAAGTGGGCACCGGTGCCGCTTAGCTTCTGGGAAAAATCCTGCGAGAGGCCGAATGCCAGGAGGTACCGGGTAATTTAAGGCCGCAGTACCCTAAACCATTCTACAGGCTTTTTCCCAGGGAAACAAAACTCAGAAGCCACTGTTCTGGGTGTCAGTTTGCAGGACACACTTGGCACTCTCAAACCAGGCCAAGTTGGCACTGGTGCCACTTTTCCTCTGGGAGGCATCTTGCGAGATGCCGAATTCCAGGAGGCACCCGGCAACTTAGGGCCTCAGGCCCCTGAACCCTTCTACAGTACTTTTTCCCTGGGAAACAAAACTCACAAGCCACTGTTCTGGGTGTCAGTTTTCAGGACCCACTTGGCACTCTCAAACCAGACCAAGTTGGCACTGGTGCCACCTTGCGTCTGGGAGGCATCCTGCGAGAGGCACAATTCCAGGAGGCACCCGGCAATTTAAGGCCGCAGGACCCTGAACCATTGTACAAGCTTTTTCCCGGGGAAACAAAACCACTCTTCACAAGCCACTGTTCTGCGTGTGAGTTTTCAGGACCCACGTGGCAGTCTCAAACCAGACTAAGTGGGCACCGGTCCAGCTTAGCGTGTGGGAAACATCCTGCGAGAGGTGGAATTCCAGGAGGCACATGGCCATTTTATGCCTCAGGCCCCTGAACCACTGTACAGGCTTTTTCTTTGGTAAACAAAAGTCAGAAGCCACTGTTCTGGGTGTCAGTTTACAGAACGCACTTGACACTCTCAAACCAGACCAAGTTTGCATTGGTTCATCTTTGCATCTGGGAGGCATCCTGCGAGAGGCCAAATTCCTGTAGGCACCTGGCAATTTAAGGCCGCAGTACCCTAAACAACTCTACAGGCCTTTACACTAGGACACAAAATTCACAAGCCACTCTTGTGGGTGTCAGTTTGCAGGACCCACTTGGCACTCTCAAACCAGACCAAGTGTGCACTGGTGCCACCTTGCATCTGGGAGGCATCCTGCGAGAGGCTGAATTCCAGAAGGCACCAGGTAATTTAAGGCCGCAGGACCCTGAACCATTGTACAGGCTTTTTCCCTGGGAAACAAAACTCACAATCCATTGTTCTGGGTGTCAGTTTGAAGGACCCACTTGGCACTCTCAAACCTTACAAAGTTGGCACTGGTGCCACTTTGCGCCTGGGAGTCATCCTGCGAGAGGCCGAATTCCAGGAGGCCCCTGGCCATTTTTGGCCTCAGGTCCCTGAAGCCTTCTACAGGCCTTTTCCCCTGGGAAACAAAACTCACAAGCCACTGTTCTGGGTGTCAGTTTTCAGGACCCACGTGGCACTCTCAAACCAGACCAAGTTGTCACTGGTGCCACCTTGCGTCTGGGAGGCATCCTGCGAGAGGCGCAATTCGAGAAGGCACCCAGCAATTTAAGGCCGCAGGACCCTGAACCATTATAAAGGCTTTTTTCCTGGGAAACAAAACTCACAAGCCACTGTTCTGGGTGTCAGTTTTCAGGACCCACTTGACCCTCACAAACAAGACCAAGTTGGCACAGGTGCCACCTTGCGTCTGGGAGGCATCCTGCGAGAGGCGGAATTCCAGGAAGCACCCGGCAATTTAAGGCCGCAGTACCCTAAACAGTTCTACAGGCCTTTACCCTAGGACACAAAACTCACAAGCCACTCTTGTGGGTGTCAGTTTGCAGGACCCACTTTTCACTCTCAAACTAGACCAAGTGTGCACTGGTGCCACCTTGCTTCTGGGAGGCATCCTGCGAGAGGCTGAATTCCACAAGGCACCTGGCCATTTAAAGTTTCATGCCCCTCAACCATTGTACAGGCTTTTTCCCTGGGAAACAAAACTCACAAGGCACTGTTCTGGCTGTCAGTTTTCAAGAGCCACTTGGCACTCTCAAACCAGTCCAAGTTGGCACTGCTTCCACGTTGCGTCTGGGAGGCATCCTGCGAGAGGCAAAATTCCAGTAGGCCCCCTGAAATTTCAGGCCGCAGGACCCTGAACCATTGTACAGGCTTTTTCCCTGGGAAACAAAACTCACAAGCCACTGTTCTTGTTGCCCGTTTCCAAGACCCACTTGACACTCTCAAACCAGACCATGTTGGCACTGCTGCCACCCCGGTCTTGGAGGCATCCTGCGAGAGGCGCAATTCGAGGAGGCACCCAGCAATTTAAAGCCACAGGACCCTTAACCATTGTACAGGATTTTACCTGGGAAAAAAAAACTCACAAGCCACTGTTCTGGGTGTCAGTTCTCAGGACCCACTTGGCACTCTCAAACCCTAGCAAGTTGGCACAGGTGCTGCTTAGAGTCAGGGAGGCATCCTGCGAGAGGCGGAAATCCAGAAGGCACCTGGCCATTTTTGGCCTCAGGCCCCGGAAACCTCCTAAAGGCCTTTTTCCCTGGGAAACAAAACTCAAAAGCCACTGTTCTGGGTGTCAGTTGGCAGGACCCGCTTGGCACTCTCAAAAAAGTCCAAGTTTGCACTGGTGCCACTTTGCGTCTGGGAGGCATCCTGCCAGACGCCGAATTCCAGGAGGCACACGGAAACTTAGGGTCTCAGGCCCCTGCGCCAGTCTACACGCCTTTTTCCCTGGGAAACAAAACTCACAAGCCACTGTTCTGGGTGTCAGTTTTCAGGACCAACTTGGCACTCTCAAACTAGACTAAGTCGGCACCGCTGCTGCTTAGCATCGGGGAAACATCCTGCGAGAGGGGGAATTCCAGGAGGCACCCGGCTATTAAAGGCCACAGGACCCTGAACCATTGTACAGGCTTTTTCCCTGGGAAACAAAACTCACAAGCCACTGTTCTGGGTGTCAGTTTTCAGGACACACTTGGCACTCTCAAACCAGACCAAGTTGGCACTGCTTCCACTTTGCGTCTGGGAGGCATCCTGCGAGATGTGCAATTCCAATAGGCTCCCTGAAATTTTAGGCCTCAGGACCCTAAACCACTGTACAGGCTTTTTCGCAGGGAAGCAAAACTTAGAAGCCACTGTTCTGGGTGTCAGTTTCAGGACCCACTTGATACTCTCAAACCAGACCAAGTCTGCACTGGTGCCACCTTGCGTCTGGGAGGCATCCTGCGAGAGGCGGATGTCCAGGAGGCACCTGGCAATTTAAGGCCGCAGGACCCTAAACTATTGTACAGGCTTTTTCCCTGGGAAACAAAACTCAAAAGCCACTGTTCTGGGTGTCAGTTGGCAGGACCCGCTTGGCACTCTCAAAAAAGTCCAAGTTTGCACTGGTGCCACTTTGCGTCTGGGAGGCATCCTGCCAGACGCCGAATTCCAGGAGGCACACGGAAACTTAGGGTCTCAGGCCCCTGCGCCAGTCTACAGGCCTTTTTCCCTGGGAAACAAAACTCACAAGCCACTGTTCTGGGTGTCAGTTTGCAGGACCCACTTGGACCTCTCAAACTAGACCAAAATGGCACTGGTGCCACTTTTCGTCTGGGAGGCATCCTGCGAGACGCCGAATTCCAGCAGGCACCCGGCAAGTTAGGGCCTCAGGCCCCTGCAACCTTCTACAGGCCTTTTTCCCTGGGAAAAAAACCTCAGAAGCCACTGTTCTGGATTTCAGTTTGCAGGACCCACTTGGCACTCTGAAACTAGACTAAGGGGAACCGGTGCCGCTTAGCGTCTGGGAAACATCCTGCGAGAGGCTGAATTCCAGGAGGTACCGGGTAATTTAAGGCCGCAGTACCCTAAACCATTCTACAGGCTTTTTCCCAGGGAAAAAAAACTCAGAAGCCACTGTTCTGGGTGTCAGTTTGCAGGACACACTTGGCACTCTCAAACCAGGCCAAGTTGGCACTGGTGCCACTTTTCCTCTGGGAGGCATCTTGCGAGATGCCGAATTCCAGGAGGCACCCGGCAACTTAGGGCCTCAGGCCCCTGAACCCTTCTACAGTACTTTTTCCCTGGGAAACAAAACTCACAAGCCACTGTTCTGGGTGTCAGTTTTCAGGACCCACTTGGCACTCTCAAACCAGACCAAGTTGGCACTGGTGCCACCTTGCGTCTGGGAGGCATCCTGCGAGAGGCGCAATTCCAGGAGGCACCCGGCAATTTAAGGCCGCAGGACCCTGAACCATTGTACAAGCTTTTTCCCGGGGAAACAAAACCACTCTTCACAAGCCACTGTTCTGCGTGTGAGTTTTCAGGACCCACGTGGCAGTCTCAAACCAGACTAAGTGGGCACCGGTCCAGCTTAGCGTGTGGGAAACATCCTGCGAGAGGTGGAATTCCAGGAGGCACATGGCCATTTTATGCCTCAGGCCCCTGAACCACTGTACAGGCTTTTTCTTTGGTAAACAAAAGTCAGAAGCCACTGTTCTGGGTGTCAGTTTACAGAACGCACTTGACACTCTCAAACCAGACCAAGTTTGCATTGGTTCATCTTTGCATCTGGGAGGCATCCTGCGAGAGGCCAAATTCCTGTAGGCACCTGGCAATTTAAGGCCGCAGTACCCTAAACAACTCTACAGGCCTTTACACTAGGACACAAAATTCACAAGCCACTCTTGTGGGTGTCAGTTTGCAGGACCCACTTGGCACTCTCAAACCAGACCAAGTGTGCACTGGTGCCACCTTGCATCTGGGAGGCATCCTGCGAGAGGCTGAATTCCAGAAGGCACCAGGTAATTTAAGGCCGCAGGACCCTGAACCATTGTACAGGCTTTTTCCCTGGGAAACAAAACTCACAATCCATTGTTCTGGGTGTCAGTTTGAAGGACCCACTTGGCACTCTCAAACCTTACAAAGTTGGCACTGGTGCCACTTTGCGCCTGGGAGTCATCCTGCGAGAGGCCGAATTCCAGGAGGCCCCTGGCCATTTTTGGCCTCAGGTCCCTGAAGCCTTCTACAGGCCTTTTCCCCTGGGAAACAAAACTCACAAGCCACTGTTCTGGGTGTCAGTTTTCAGGACCCACGTGGCACTCTCAAACCAGACCAAGTTGTCACTGGTGCCACCTTGCGTCTGGGAGGCATCCTGCGAGAGGCGCAATTCGAGAAGGCACCCAGCAATTTAAGGCCGCAGGACCCTGAACCATTATAAAGGCTTTTTTCCTGGGAAACAAAACTCACAAGCCACTGTTCTGGGTGTCAGTTTTCAGGACCCACTTGACCCTCACAAACAAGACCAAGTTGGCACAGGTGCCACCTTGCGTCTGGGAGGCATCCTGCGAGAGGCGGAATTCCAGGAGGCACCCGGCAATTTAAGGCCGCAGTACCCTAAACAGTTCTACAGGCCTTTTCCCTAGGACACAAAACTCACAAGCCACTCTTGTGGGTGTCAGTTTGCAGGACCCACTTTTCACTCTCAAACTAGACCAAGTGTGCACTGGTGCCACCTTGCTTCTGGGAGGCATCCTGCGAGAGGCTGAATTCCAGAAGGCACCTGGCCATTTAAAGTTTCATGCCCCTCAACTATTGTACAGGCTTTTTCCCTGGGAAACAAAACTCACAAGGCACTGTTCTGGGTGTCAGTTTTCAAGAGCCACTTGGCACTCTCAAACCAGTCCAAGTTGGCACTGCTTCCACGTTGCGTCTGGGAGGCATCCTGCGAGAGGCAAAATTCCAGTAGGCCCCCTGAAATTTCAGGCCGCAGGACCCTGAACCATTGTACAGGCTTTTTCCCTGGGAAACAAAACTCACAAGCCACTGTTCTTGTTGCCCGTTTCCAAGACCCACTTGACACTCTCAAACCAGACCATGTTGGCACTGCTGCCACCCCGGTCTTGGAGGCATCCTGCGAGAGGCGCAATTCGAGGAGGCACCCAGCAATTTAAAGCCACAGGACCCTTAACCATTGTACAGGATTTTACCTGGGAAAAAAAAACTCACAAGCCACTGTTCTGGGTGTCAGTTCTCAGGACCCACTTGGCACTCTCAAACCCTAGCAAGTTGGCACAGGTGCTGCTTAGAGTCAGGGAGGCATCCTGCGAGAGGCGGAAATCCAGAAGGCACCTGGCCATTTTTGGCCTCAGGCCCCGGAAACCTCCTAAAGGCCTTTTTCCCTGGGAAACAAAACTCAAAAGCCACTGTTCTGGGTGTCAGTTGGCAGGACCCGCTTGGCACTCTCAAAAAAGTCCAAGTTTGCACTGGTGCCACTTTGCGTCTGGGAGGCATCCTGCCAGACGCCGAATTCCAGGAGGCACACGGAAACTTAGGGTCTCAGGCCCCTGCGCCAGTCTACAGGCCTTTTTCCCTGGGAAACAAAACTCACAAGCCACTGTTCTGGGTGTCAGTTTTCAGGACCAACTTGGCACTCTCAAACTAGACTAAGTGGGCACCGCTGCTGCTTAGCATCGGGGAAACATCCTGCGAGAGGGGGAATTCCAGGAGGCACCCGGCTATTAAAGGCCGCAGGACCCTGAACCATTGTACAGGCTTTTTCCCTGGGAAACAAAACTCACAAGCCACTGTTCTGGGTGTCAGTTTTCAGGACACACTTGGCACTCTCAAACCAGACCAAGTTGGCACTGGTGCCACTTTGCGTCTGGGAGGGATCCTGCGAGATGTGCAATTCCAGTAGGCCCCCTGAAATTTTAGGCCTCAGGACCCTAAACCACTGTACAGGCTTTTTCCCAGGGAAGCAAAACTTAGAAGCCACTGTTCTGGGTGTCAGTTTCAGGACCCACTTGATACTCTCAAACCAGACCAAGTCTGCACTGGTGCCACCTTGCGTCTGGGAGGCATCCTGCGAGAGGCGGATGTCCAGGAGGCACCTGGCAATTTAAGGCCGCAGGACCCTAAACTATTGTACAGGCTTTTTCCCTGGGAAACAAAACTCAAAAGCCACTGTTCTGGGTGTCAGTTGGCAGGACCCGCTTGGCACTCTCAAAAAAGTCCAAGTTTGCACTGGTGCCACTTTGCGTCTGGGAGGCATCCTGCCAGACGCCGAATTCTAGGAGGCACACGGAAACTTAGGGTCTCAGGCCCCTGCGCCAGTCTACAGGCCTTTTTCCCTGGGAAACAAAACTCACAAGCCACTGTTCTGGGTGTCAGTTTGCAGGACCCACTTGGACCTCTCAAACTAGACCAAGTTGGCACTGGTGCCACTTTTCGTCTGGGAGGCATCCTACGAGACGCCGAATTCCAGCAGGCACCCGGCAAGTTAGGGCCTCAGGCCCCTGCAACCTTCTACAGGCCTTTTTCCCTGGGAAAAAAACCTCAGAAGCCACTGTTCTGGATTTCAGTTTGCAGGACCCACTTGGCACTCTGAAACTAGACTAAGTGGGCACCGGTGCGGCTTAGCGTCTCGGAAACATCCTGCGAGAGGCTGAATTCCAGGAGGCACCCGGCAATTTAAGGCCGCAGGACCCTGAACCATTGTACAGGCTTTTTCCCTGGGAAACAAAACGCACAAGGCATTGTTCTGGGTGTCAGTTTGCAGGACCCACTTGGCACTCTCAAACTAGACCAAGTTTGCACTGGTGCCATCTTGCGTCTGGGAGGCATCCTGTGAGAGGCACAATTCGAGGAGGCACCCGGCAATTTAAAGCCCCAGGCACGTGAACCAATATACAGGCTTTTTACCTGGGAAACAAAATTCAAGGGCCACTGTTCTGTTTGTCAGTTTGCAGGAACCACTTGGCACTCTCAAACCAGACCAAGTTGGCACTGGTGCCACCTTGCGTCTTGGAGGCATCCTGCGAGAAAGGAAATTCCAGGAGGCACCCGGCAATTTAAGGCCGCAGGACCCTCAACCATTGTACAAGCTTTTTCCCTGGGAAACAAAACTAAAAAGCCACTGTTCTGGGTGTCAGTTTACAGAACGCACTTGACACTCTCAAACCAGACCAAGTTTGCATTGGTTCATCTTTGCATCTGGGAGGCATCCTGCGAGAGGCCAAATTCCAGTAGGCACCTGGCAATTTAAGGCCGCAGTACCCTAAACAATTCTACAGGCCTTTACCCTAGGACACAAAACTCACAAGCCACTCTTGTGGGTGTCAGTTTGCAGGACCCACTTTTCACTCTCAAACTAGACCAAGTGTGCACTGGTGCCACCTTGCTTCTGGGAGGCATCCTGCGAGAGGCTGAATTCCAGAAGGCACCTGGCCATTTAAAGTTTCATGCCCCTCAACTATTGTACAGGCTTTTTCCCTGGGAAACAAAACTCACAAGCCACTGTTCTGGGTGACAGTTTGCAGGACCCACTTGGCACTCTCAAACCGTACCAAGTTTGCACAGGTGCCGCATAGCGTCTGGGAAACATCCGGCGAGAGGGGGAATTCCAGGAGGCACCCGGCAACTTATTTCCTCTGGCCCCTGAACCCTTCTAAAGGATTTTTTCCCTGGGAAACAAAACTAAAAAGCCACTGTTCTGGGTGTCATTTTGCAGGACACACGTGGCACTCTCAAACGAGACCAAGTTGGCACTGGTGCAACCTTGCGTCTGGGAGGCATCCTGCGAGAGGGGGAATTCTAGGAGGCACCTGGCAATTTAAGGCCCCATTACCCTGAATCATTGTACGGGCTTTATCCCTGGGAAACAAAACTCAGAAGCCACTGTTCTGGGTGTCAGTTTTCAGGACCCTCTTGGTACTCTAAAACTAGACTACTTGGGCACCGGTGCCACTTTGCGTCTGGGATACATCCTGCGAGAGGCGGAATTCTAGGAGGCACCAGCAATTTAAGATCGCAGGACCCTGAACCATTGTACAGGCTTTCTCCCTGGGAAACAAAACTCACAAGCCACTGTTCTGGGTGTCAGTTTTCAGGACCCACTTGACACTCACAAACAAGACCAAGTTGGCACTGGTGCCACCTTGCGTCTGGGAGGCATCCTGCGAGAGGCCGGATCTCCAGGAGTCACCCGGCTATTTAAGGCCGCATTACCCTGAACCATTGTACAGGCTTTTTCCCTTGGAAACAAAACTCAGATGCCACTGTTCTGGGTGTCAGTTTTCAGAACCCACTTGGCACTCTCAAACTAGACTAAGTGGGCACCAGTGCCGCTTAGCGTCTGGGAAACATCCTGCGAGAGGCGGAATTCCAGGAGGCACCCGGCAATTTAAGGCCGCTGGACCCTAAACCATTGTACAGGTTTTTTCCCTGGTAAACGAAACTCAGAAGCCACAGTTCTGGGTTTCAGTTTTCAGGAGCCACTTGGCACTCTCAAACCAGACCAAGTTGGCACTGCTTCCACTTTGCGTCTGGGAGGCATCCTGCGAGAGGTGCAATTCCAGTAGGCCCCCTGAAATTTTAGGCCTCAGGACCCTAAACCACTGTACAGGCTTTTTCCCAGGGAAGCAAAACTTAGAAGCCACTGTTCTGGGTGTCAGTTTCAGGACCCACTTGATACTCTCAAACCAGACCAAGTCTGCACTGGTGCCACCTTGCGTCTGGGAGGCATCCTGCCAGACGCCGAATTCCAGGAGGCACACGGAAACTTAGGGTCTCAGGCCCCTGCGCCAGTCTACAGGCCTTTTTCCCTGGGAAACAAAACTCACAAGCCACTGTTCTGGGTGTCAGTTTTCAGGACCAACTTGGCACTCTGAAACTAGACTAAGTGGGCACCGGTGCCGCTTAGCGTCTGGGAAACATCCTGCGAGAGGGGGAATTCCAGGAAGCAGCCGGATATTAAAGGCCACTGGACACTGAACCATTGTAAACGCTTTTTCCCTGGGAAACAAAACTCACAATCCATTGTTCTGGGTGTCAGTTTGAAGGACCCACTTGGCACTCTCAAACCTTACAAAGTTGGCACTGGTGCCACTTTGCGTCTGGGAGTCATCCTGCGAGAGGCCGAATTCCAGGAGGCCCCTGGCCATTTTTGGCCTCAGGTACCTGAAGCCTTTTACAGGCCTTTTCCCCTGGGAAACAAAACTCACAAGCCACTGTTCAGGGTGTCAGTTTTCAGGACACACGTGGCACTCTCAAACCAGACCAAGTTGTCACTGGTGCCACCTTGCCTCTGGGAGGCAGCCTGCGAGAGGCGCAATTCGAGAAGGCACCCGGCAATTTAAGGCCGCAGGACCCTGAACCATTTTACAGGCTTTTTTCCTGGGAAACAAAACTCACAAGCCACTGTTCTGGGTGTCAGTTTTCAGGACCCACTTGACACTCACAAACAAGACCAAGTTGGCACTGGTGCCACCTTGCGTCTGGGAGGCATCCTGCGAGAGGCCGGATCTCCAGGAGTCACCCGGCTATTTAAGGCCGCATTACCCTGAACCATTGTACAGGCTTTTTCCCTTGGAAACAAAACTCACAAGCCACTGTTCTGGGTGTCAGTTTGCAGGATCCACTTGGCACTCTCAAACTAGACTAAGTGGGCACCGGTGCCGCTTAGCGTCTGGGAAACATCCTGCGAGAGGGGGAATTCCAGGAGGCACCCGGCTATTAAAGGCCACAGGACCCTGAACCATTTTAAAGGCTTTTTCCCTGGGAAACAACACTCACAAGCCACTGTTCTGGGTGTCAGTTTTCAGGACCGACTTGGCACTCTCAAACCAGACCAAGTTGGCACTGGTGCCACCTTGCATCTGGGAGGCATCCTGCGAGAGGCTGAATTCCTGAAGGCACCAGGCAATTTAAGGCCGCAGGACCCTGAACCATTGTACAGGCTTTTTTCCCTTGGAAACAAAACTCACAATCCATTGTTCTGGGTGTCAGTTTGAAGGACCCACTTGGCACTCTCAAACCTTACAAAGTTGGCACTGGTGCCACTTTGCGCCTGGGAGTCATCCTGCGAGAGTCCGAATTCCAGGAGGCCCCTGGACATTTTTGGCCTCAGGTCCCTGAAGCCTTCTACAGGCCTTTGCCCCTGGGAAACAAAACTCACAAGCCACTGTTCTGGGTGTCAGTTTTCAGAACCCACTTGGCACTCTCAAACTAGACTAAGTGGGCACCAGTGCCGCTTAGCGTCTGGGAAACATCCTGCGAGAGGCGGAATTCCAGGAGGCACCCGGCAATTTAAGGCCGCTGGACCCTAAACCATTGTACAGGTTTTTTCCCTGGTAAACCTAACTCAGAAGCCACTGTTCTGGGTTTCAGTTTTCAGGAGCCACTTGGCACTCTCAAACCAGACCAAGTTGGCACTGCTTCCACTTTGCGTCTGGGAGGCATCCTGCGAGAGGTGCAATTCCAGTAGGCCCCCTGAAATTTTAGGCCTCAGGACCCTAAACCACTGTACAGGCTTTTTCCCAGGGAAGCAAAACTTAGAAGCCACTGTTCTGGGTGTCAGTTTCAGGACCCACTTGATACTCTCAAACCAGACCAAGTCTGCACTGGTGCCACCTTGCGTCTGGGAGGCATCCTGCGAGAGGCGGATGTCCAGGAGGCACCTGGCAATTTAAGGCCGCAGGACCCTAAACTATTGTACAGGCTTTTTCCCTGGGAAACAAAACTCAAAAGCCACTGTTCTGGGTGTCACTTGGCAGGACCCGCTTGGCACTCTCAAAAAAGTCCAAGTTTGCACTGGTGCCACTTTGCGTCTGGGAGGCATCCTGCCAGACGCCGAATTCCAGGAGGCACACGGAAACTTAGGGTCTCAGGCCCCTGCGCCAGTCTACAGGCCTTTTTCCCTGGGAAACAAAACTCACAAGCCACTGTTCTGGGTGTCAGTTTTCAGGACCAACTTGGTACTCTCAAACTAGACTAAGTGGGCACCGGTGCCGCTTAGCGTCTGGGAAACATCCTGCGAGAGGGGGAATTCCAGGAAGCAGCCGGATATTAAAGGCCACTGGACACTGAACCATTGTAAACGCTTTTTCCCTGGGAAACAACACTCACAAGCCACTGTTCTGGGTGTCAGTTTTCAGGACCCACTTGACACTCTCAAACCAGACCAAGTTGGCACTGGTGCCACCTTGCATCTGGGAGGCAGCCTGCGAGAGGCTGAATTCCAGAAGGCACCAGGCAATTTAAGGCCGCAGGACCCTGAACCATTGTACAGGCTTTTTCCCTGGGAAACAAAACTCACAATCCATTGTTCTGGGTGTCAGTTTGAAGGACCCACTTGGCACTCTCAAACCTTACAAAGTTGGCACTGGTGCCACTTTGCGTCTGGGAGTCATCCTGCGAGAGGCCGAATTCCAGGAGGCCCCTGGCCATTTTTGGCCTCAGGTCCCTGAAGCCTTTTACAGGCCTTTTCCCCTGGGAAACAAAACTCACAAGCCACTGTTCAGGGTGTCAGTTTTCAGGACACACGTGGCACTCTCAAACCAGACCAAGTTGTCACTGGTGCCACCTTGCCTCTGGGAGGCATCCTGGGAGAGGCGCAATTCGAGAAGGCACCCGGCAATTTAAGGCCGCAGGACCCTGAACCATTTTACAGGCTTTTTTCCTGGGAAAAAAAACTCACAAGCCACTGTTCTGGGTGTCAGTTTTCAGGAACCACTTGACACTCACAAACAAGACCAAGTTGGCACTGGTGCCACCTTGCGTCTGGGAGGCATCCTGCGAGAGGCCGGATCTCCAGGAGTCACCCGGCTATTTAAGGCCGCATTACCCTGAACCATTGTACAGGCTTTTTCCCTTGGAAACAAAACTCACAAGCCACTGTTCTGGGTGTCAGTTTGCAGGATCCACTTGGCACTCTCAAACTAGACTAAGTGGGCACCGGTGCCGCTTAGCGTCTGGGAAACATCCTGCGAGAGGGGGAATTCCAGGAGGCACCCGGCTATTAAAGGCCACAGGACCCTGAACCATTTTAAAGGCTTTTTCCCTGGGAAACAACACTCACAAGCCACTGTTCTGGGTGTCAGTTTTCAGGACCGACTTGGCACTCTCAAACCAGACCAAGTTGGCACTGGTGCCACCTTGCATCTGGGAGGCATCCTGCGAGAGGCTGAATTCCTGAAGGCACCAGGCAATTTAAGGCCGCAGGACCCTGAACCATTGTACAGGCTTTTTGCCCTGGGAAACAAAACTCACAATCCATTGTTCTGGGTGTCAGTTTGAAGGACCCACTTGGCACTCTCAAACCTTACAAAGTTGGCACTGGTGCCACTTTGCGTCTGGGAGTCATCCTGCGAGAGTCCGAATTCCAGGAGGCCCCTGGCCATTTTTGGCCTCAGGTCCCTGAAGCCTTCTACAGGCCTTTGCCCCTGGGAAACAAAACTCACAAGCCACTGTTCTGGGTGTCAGTTTTCAGGACCCACGTGGCACTCCCAAACGAGACCAAGTTTGAACTGGTGCCACCTTGCATCTGGGAGGCATTCTGCGAGAGGCGGATGTCCAGGAGGCACCTGGCAATTTAAGGCCGCAGGACCCTAAACTATTGTACAGGCTTTTTCCCTGGGAAACAAAACTCAAAAGCCACTGTTCTGGGTGTCAGTTGGCAGGACCCGCTTGGCACTCTCAAAAAAGCCCAAGTTTGCACTGGGTCCACTTTGCGTCTGGGAGGCATCCTGCGAGAGGTGCAATTCCAGGAGGCACCTGGCAATTTAAGGCCGCAGTACCCTAAACAGTTCTACAGGCCTTTTCCCCTGGGAAACAAAACTCACAAGCCACTCTTGTGGGTGTCAGTTTGCAGGACCCACTTTTCACTCTCAAACTAGACCAAGTGTGCACTGGCGCCACCTTGCTTCTGGGAGGCATCCTGCGAGAGGCTGAATTCCAGAAGGCACCTAGCCATTTAAAGTTTCATGCCCCTCAACCATTGTACAGGCTTTTTCCCTGGGAAACAAAACTCACAAGGCACTGTTCTGGGTGTCAGTTTTCAAGAGCCACTTGGCACTCTCAAACCAGTCCAAGTTGGCACTGCTTCCACGTTGCGTCTGGGAGGCATCCTGCGAGAGGAAAAATTCCAGTAGGCTCCCTGAAATTTCAGGCCGCAGGACCCTGAACCATTGTACAGGCTTTTTCCCTGGGAAACAAAACTCACAAGCCACTGTTCTGGTTGCCCGTTTCCAAGACCCACTAGGCACTCTCAAACCAGACCATGTTGGCACTGCTGCCACCCCGGTCTTGGAGGCATCCTGCGAGAGGCGCAATTCGAGGAGGCACCCGGCAATTTAAAGCCGCAGGACCCTTAACCATTGTACAGGATTTTACCTGGGAAAAAAAAACTCACAAGCCACTGTTCTGGGTGTCAGTTCTCAGGACCCACTTGGAACTCTCAAACCCTAGCAAGTTGGCACTGGTGCCACTTTGCGCCTGGGAGGCATCCTGCGAGAGGCGGAATTCCAGAAGGCACCTGGCCATTTTTGGCCTCAGGTCCCTGAAACCTCCTAAAGGCCTTTTACCCTGGGAAAGAAAACTCACAAGCCACTGTTCTGGGTATCAGTTTGCAGGACCCTCTTTTCACTCTCAAACTAGACCAAGTTTGCATTGGTGCCACCTTGCGTCTGGGAGGCATCCTGCGAGAGGCCGAATTCCAGAAGGCACCTGGCCATTTAAAGTTTCATGCCCCTGAACCATTATACAGGCCTTTTCCCTGGGAAACAAAACTAAAAAGCCACTGTTCTGGGTGTCATTTTACAGGACACACGTGGCACTCTCAAACGAGACCAAGTTTGAACTGGTGCCACCTTGCGTCTGGGAGGCATCCTGCAAGAGGCGGATGTCCAGGAGGCACCTGGCAATTTAAGGCCGCAGGAACCTAAACTATTGTACAGGCTTTTTCCCTGGGAAACAAAACTCAAAAGCCACTGTTCTGGGTGTCAGTTGGCAGGACCCGCTTGGCACTCTCAAAAAAGTCCAAGTTTGCACTGGTGCCACTTTGCGTCTGGGAGGCATCCTGCCAGACGCCGAATTCCAGGAGGCACACGGAAACTTAGGGTCTCAGGCCCCTACGCCAGTCTACAGGCCTTTTTCCCTGGGAAACAAAACTCACAAGCCACTGTTCTGGGTGTCAGTTTGCAGGACCCTCTTTTCACTCTCAAACTAGACCAAGTTTGCATTGGTGCCACCTTGCGTCTGGGAGGCATCCTGCGAGAGGGGGAATTCCAGAAGGCACCGGGCCATTTAAAGTTTCATGCCCCTGAACCATTATACAGGCCTTTTCCCTGGGAAACAAAACTAAAAAGCCACTGTTCTGGGTGTCATTTTGCAGGACACACGTGGCACTCTCAAACGAGACCAAGTTTGAACTGGTGCCACCTTGCATCTGGGAGGCATTCTGCGAGAGGCGGATGTCCAGGAGGCACCTGGCAATTTAAGGCCGCAGGACCCTAAACTATTGTACAGGCTGTTTCCCTGGGAAACAAAACTCAAAAGCCACTGTTCTGGGTGTCAGTTGGCAGGACCCGCTTGGCACTCTCAAAAAAGCCCAAGTTTGCACTGGTGCCACTTTGCGTCTGGGAGGCATCCTGCGTGACGCCGAATTCCAGGAGGCACACGGAAACTTAGGGTCTCAGGCCCCTGCGCCAGTCTACAGGCCTTTTTCCCTTGGAAACAAAACTCACAATCCATTGTTCTGGGTGTCAGTTTGAAGGACCCACTTGGCACTCTCAAACCTTACAAAGTTGGCACTGGTGCCACTTTGCGCCTGGGAGTCATCCTGCGAGAGTCCGAATTCCAGGAGGCCCCTGGACATTTTTGGCCTCAGGTCCCTGAAGCCTTCTACAGGCCTTTGCCCCTGGGAAACAAAACTCACAAGCCACTGTTCTGGGTGTCAGTTTTCAGAACCCACTTGGCACTCTCAAACTAGACTAAGTGGGCACCAGTGCCGCTTAGCGTCTGGGAAACATCCTGCGAGAGGCGGAATTCCAGGAGGCACCCGGCAATTTAAGGCCGCTGGACCCTAAACCATTGTACAGGTTTTTTCCCTGGTAAACCTAACTCAGAAGCCACTGTTCTGGGTTTCAGTTTTCAGGAGCCACTTGGCACTCTCAAACCAGACCAAGTTGGCACTGCTTCCACTTTGCGTCTGGGAGGCATCCTGCGAGAGGTGCAATTCCAGTAGGCCCCCTGAAATTTTAGGCCTCAGGACCCTAAACCACTGTACAGGCTTTTTCCCAGGGAAGCAAAACTTAGAAGCCACTGTTCTGGGTGTCAGTTTCAGGACCCACTTGATACTCTCAAACCAGACCAAGTCTGCACTGGTGCCACCTTGCGTCTGGGAGGCATCCTGCGAGAGGCGGATGTCCAGGAGGCACCTGGCAATTTAAGGCCGCAGGACCCTAAACTATTGTACAGGCTTTTTCCCTGGGAAACAAAACTCAAAAGCCACTGTTCTGGGTGTCACTTGGCAGGACCCGCTTGGCACTCTCAAAAAAGTCCAAGTTTGCACTGGTGCCACTTTGCGTCTGGGAGGCATCCTGCCAGACGCCGAATTCCAGGAGGCACACGGAAACTTAGGGTCTCAGGCCCCTGCGCCAGTCTACAGGCCTTTTTCCCTGGGAAACAAAACTCACAAGCCACTGTTCTGGGTGTCAGTTTTCAGGACCAACTTGGCACTCTCAAACTAGACTAAGTGGGCACCGGTGCCGCTTAGCGTCTGGGAAACATCCTGCGAGAGGGGGAATTCCAGGAAGCAGCCGGATATTAAAGGCCACTGGACACTGAACCATTGTAAACGCTTTTTCCCTGGGAAACAACACTCACAAGCCACTGTTCTGGGTGTCAGTTTTCAGGACCCACTTGACACTCTCAAACCAGACCAAGTTGGCACTGGTGCCACCTTGCATCTGGGAGGCAGCCTGCGAGAGGCTGAATTCCAGAAGGCACCAGGCAATTTAAGGCCGCAGGACCCTGAACCATTGTACAGGCTTTTTCCCTGGGAAACAAAACTCACAATCCATTGTTCTGGGTGTCAGTTTGAAGGACCCACTTGGCACTCTCAAACCTTACAAAGTTGGCACTGGTGCCACTTTGCGTCTGGGAGTCATCCTGCGAGAGGCCGAATTCCAGGAGGCCCCTGGCCATTTTTGGCCTCAGGTCCCTGAAGCCTTTTACAGGCCTTTTCCCCTGGGAAACAAAACTCACAAGCCACTGTTCAGGGTGTCAGTTTTCAGGACACACGTGGCACTCTCAAACCAGACCAAGTTGTCACTGGTGCCACCTTGCCTCTGGGAGGCATCCTGGGAGAGGCGCAATTCGAGAAGGCACCCGGCAATTTAAGGCCGCAGGACCCTGAACCATTTTACAGGCTTTTTTCCTGGGAAACAAAACTCACAAGCCACTGTTCTGGGTGTCAGTTTTCAGGACCCACTTGACACTCACAAACAAGACCAAGTTGGCACTGGTGCCACCTTGCGTCTGGGAGGCATCCTGCGAGAGGCCGGATCTCCAGGAGTCACCCGGCTATTTAAGGCCGCATTACCCTGAACCATTGTACAGGCTTTTTCCCTTGGAAACAAAACTCACAAGCCACTGTTCTGGGTGTCAGTTTGCAGGATCCACTTGGCACTCTCAAACTAGACTAAGTGGGCACCGGTGCCGCTTAGCGTCTGGGAAACATCCTGCGAGAGGGGGAATTCCAGGAGGCACCCGGCTATTAAAGGCCACAGGACCCTGAACCATTTTAAAGGCTTTTTCCCTGGGAAACAACACTCACAAGCCACTGTTCTGGGTGTCAGTTTTCAGGACCGACTTGGCACTCTCAAACCAGACCAAGTTGGCACTGGTGCCACCTTGCATCTGGGAGGCATCCTGCGAGAGGCTGAATTCCTGAAGGCACCAGGCAATTTAAGGCCGCAGGACCCTGAACCATTGTACAGGCTTTTTTCCCTGGGAAACAAAACTCACAATCCATTGTTCTGGGTGTCAGTTTGAAGGACCCACTTGGCACTCTCAAACCTTACAAAGTTGGCACTGGTGCCACTTTGCGTCTGGGAGTCATCCTGCGAGAGGCCGAATTCCAGGAGGCCCCTGGCCATTTTTGGCCTCAGGTCCCTGAAGCCTTTTACAGGCCTTTTCCCCTGGGAAAAAAAAATCACAAGCCACTGTTCAGGGTGTCAGTTTTCAGGACACACGTGGCACTCTCAAACCAGACCAAGTTGTCACTGGTGCCACCTTGCCTCTGGGAGGCATCCTGGGAGAGGCGCAATTCGAGAAGGCACCCGGCAATTTAAGGCCGCAGGACCCTGAACCATTTTACAGGCTTTTTTCCTGGGAAACAAAACTCACAAGCCACTGTTCTGGGTGTCAGTTTTCAGGACCGACTTGGCACTCTCAAACCAGACCAAGTTGGCACTGGTGCCACCTTGCATCTGGGAGGCATCCTGCGAGAGGCTGAATTCCTGAAGGCACCAGGCAATTTAAGGCCGCAGGACCCTGAACCATTGTACAGGCTTTTTTCCCTGGGAAACAAAACTCACAATCCATTGTTCTGGGTGTCAGTTTGAAGGACCCACTTGGCACTCTCAAACCTTACAAAGTTGGCACTGGTGCCACTTTGCGCCTGGGAGTCATCCTGCGAGAGTCCGAATTCCAGGAGGCCCCTGGCCATTTTTGGCCTCAGGTCCCTGAAGCCTTCTACAGGCCTTTGCCCCTGGGAAACAAAACTCACAAGCCACTGTTCTGGGTGTCAGTTTTCAGAACCCACTTGGCACTCTCAAACTAGACTAAGTGGGCACCAGTGCCGCTTAGCGTCTGGGAAACATCCTGCGAGAGGCGGAATTCCAGGAGGCACCCGGCAATTTAAGGCCGCTGGACCCTAAACTATTGTACAGGCTTTTTCCCTGGGAAACAAAACTCACAAGCCACTGTTCTGGGTGTCAGTTTTCAGGACCCACGTGGCACTCCCAAACGAGACCAAGTTTGAACTGGTGCCACCTTGCATCTGGGAGGCATTCTGCGAGAGGCGGATGTCCAGGAGGCACCTGGCAATTTAAGGCCGCAGGACCCTAAACTATTGTACAGGCTTTTTCCCTGGGAAACAAAACTCAAAAGCCACTGTTCTGGGTGTCAGTTGGCAGGACCCGCTTGGCACTCTCAAAAAAGCCCAAGTTTGCACTGGGTCCACTTTGCGTCTGGGAGGCATCCTGCGAGAGGTGCAATTCCAGGAGGCACCTGGCAATTTAAGGCCGCAGTACCCTAAACAGTTCTACAGGCCTTTTCCCCTGGGAAACAAAACTCACAAGCCACTCTTGTGGGTGTCAGTTTGCAGGACCCACTTTTCACTCTCAAACTAGACCAAGTGTGCACTGGCGCCACCTTGCTTCTGGGAGGCATCCTGCGAGAGGCTGAATTCCAGAAGGCACCTAGCCATTTAAAGTTTCATGCCCCTCAACCATTGTACAGGCTTTTTCCCTGGGAAACAAAACTCACAAGGCACTGTTCTGGCTGTCAGTTTTCAAGAGCCACTTGGCACTCTCAAACCAGTCCAAGTTGGCACTGCTTCCACGTTGCGTCTGGGAGGCATCCTGCGAGAGGAAAAATTCCAGTAGGCTCCCTGAAATTTCAGGCCGCAGGACCCTGAACCATTGTACAGGCTTTTTCCCTGGGAAACAAAACTCACAAGCCACTGTTCTGGTTGCCCGTTTCCAAGACCCACTAGGCACTCTCAAACCAGACCATGTTGGCACTGCTGCCACCCCGGTCTTGGAGGCATCCTGCGAGAGGCGCAATTCGAGGAGGCACCCGGCAATTTAAAGCCGCAGGACCCTTAACCATTGTACAGGATTTTACCTGGGAAAAAAAAACTCACAAGCCACTGTTCTGGGTGTCAGTTCTCAGGACCCACTTGGAACTCTCAAACCCTAGCAAGTTGGCACTGGTGCCACTTTGCGCCTGGGAGGCATCCTGCGAGAGGCGGAATTCCAGAAGGCACCTGGCCATTTTTGGCCTCAGGTCCCTGAAACCTCCTAAAGGCCTTTTACCCTGGGAAAGAAAACTCACAAGCCACTGTTCTGGGTATCAGTTTGCAGGACCCTCTTTTCACTCTCAAACTAGACCAAGTTTGCATTGGTGCCACCTTGCGTCTGGGAGGCATCCTGCGAGAGGCCGAATTCCAGAAGGCACCTGGCCATTTAAAGTTTCATGCCCCTGAACCATTATACAGGCCTTTTCCCTGGGAAACAAAACTAAAAAGCCACTGTTCTGGGTGTCATTTTACAGGACACACGTGGCACTCTCAAACGAGACCAAGTTTGAACTGGTGCCACCTTGCGTCTGGGAGGCATCCTGCAAGAGGCGGATGTCCAGGAGGCACCTGGCAATTTAAGGCCGCAGGAACCTAAACTATTGTACAGGCTTTTTCCCTGGGAAACAAAACTCAAAAGCCACTGTTCTGGGTGTCAGTTGGCAGGACCCGCTTGGCACTCTCAAAAAAGTCCAAGTTTGCACTGGTGCCACTTTGCGTCTGGGAGGCATCCTGCCAGACGCCGAATTCCAGGAGGCACACGGAAACTTAGGGTCTCAGGCCCCTACGCCAGTCTACAGGCCTTTTTCCCTGGGAAACAAAACTCACAAGCCACTGTTCTGGGTGTCAGTTTGCAGGACCCTCTTTTCACTCTCAAACTAGACCAAGTTTGCATTGGTGCCACCTTGCGTCTGGGAGGCATCCTGCGAGAGGGGGAATTCCAGAAGGCACCGGGCCATTTAAAGTTTCATGCCCCTGAACCATTATACAGGCCTTTTCCCTGGGAAACAAAACTAAAAAGCCACTGTTCTGGGTGTCATTTTGCAGGACACACGTGGCACTCTCAAACGAGACCAAGTTTGAACTGGTGCCACCTTGCATCTGGGAGGCATTCTGCGAGAGGCGGATGTCCAGGAGGCACCTGGCAATTTAAGGCCGCAGGACCCTAAACTATTGTACAGGCTGTTTCCCTGGGAAACAAAACTCAAAAGCCACTGTTCTGGGTGTCAGTTGGCAGGACCCGCTTGGCACTCTCAAAAAAGCCCAAGTTTGCACTGGTGCCACTTTGCGTCTGGGAGGCATCCTGCGTGACGCCGAATTCCAGGAGGCACACGGAAACTTAGGGTCTCAGGCCCCTGCGCCAGTCTACAGGCCTTTTTCCCTTGGAAACAAAACTCACAATCCATTGTTCTGGGTGTCAGTTTGAAGGACCCACTTGGCACTCTCAAACCTTACAAAGTTGGCACTGGTGCCACTTTGCGCCTGGGAGTCATCCTGCGAGAGTCCGAATTCCAGGAGGCCCCTGGACATTTTTGGCCTCAGGTCCCTGAAGCCTTCTACAGGCCTTTGCCCCTGGGAAACAAAACTCACAAGCCACTGTTCTGGGTGTCAGTTTTCAGAACCCACTTGGCACTCTCAAACTAGACTAAGTGGGCACCAGTGCCGCTTAGCGTCTGGGAAACATCCTGCGAGAGGCGGAATTCCAGGAGGCACCCGGCAATTTAAGGCCGCTGGACCCTAAACCATTGTACAGGTTTTTTCCCTGGTAAACCTAACTCAGAAGCCACTGTTCTGGGTTTCAGTTTTCAGGAGCCACTTGGCACTCTCAAACCAGACCAAGTTGGCACTGCTTCCACTTTGCGTCTGGGAGGCATCCTGCGAGAGGTGCAATTCCAGTAGGCCCCCTGAAATTTTAGGCCTCAGGACCCTAAACCACTGTACAGGCTTTTTCCCAGGGAAGCAAAACTTAGAAGCCACTGTTCTGGGTGTCAGTTTCAGGACCCACTTGATACTCTCAAACCAGACCAAGTCTGCACTGGTGCCACCTTGCGTCTGGGAGGCATCCTGCGAGAGGCGGATGTCCAGGAGGCACCTGGCAATTTAAGGCCGCAGGACCCTAAACTATTGTACAGGCTTTTTCCCTGGGAAACAAAACTCAAAAGCCACTGTTCTGGGTGTCACTTGGCAGGACCCGCTTGGCACTCTCAAAAAAGTCCAAGTTTGCACTGGTGCCACTTTGCGTCTGGGAGGCATCCTGCCAGACGCCGAATTCCAGGAGGCACACGGAAACTTAGGGTCTCAGGCCCCTGCGCCAGTCTACAGGCCTTTTTCCCTGGGAAACAAAACTCACAAGCCACTGTTCTGGGTGTCAGTTTTCAGGACCAACTTGGCACTCTCAAACTAGACTAAGTGGGCACCGGTGCCGCTTAGCGTCTGGGAAACATCCTGCGAGAGGGGGAATTCCAGGAAGCAGCCGGATATTAAAGGCCACTGGACACTGAA
The DNA here is from genome assembly GCF_963513975.1 of Fringilla coelebs. Lineage (NCBI taxonomy): Eukaryota > Metazoa > Chordata > Aves > Passeriformes > Fringillidae > Fringilla > Fringilla coelebs. The sequence continues at coordinate 62,778 of NW_028167571.1, forward strand.
CCATTGTAAACGCTTTTTCCCTGGGAAACAACACTCACAAGCCACTGTTCTGGGTGTCAGTTTTCAGGACCCACTTGACACTCTCAAACCAGACCAAGTTGGCACTGGTGCCACCTTGCATCTGGGAGGCAGCCTGCGAGAGGCTGAATTCCAGAAGGCACCAGGCAATTTAAGGCCGCAGGACCCTGAACCATTGTACAGGCTTTTTCCCTGGGAAACAAAACTCACAATCCATTGTTCTGGGTGTCAGTTTGAAGGACCCACTTGGCACTCTCAAACCTTACAAAGTTGGCACTGGTGCCACTTTGCGTCTGGGAGTCATCCTGCGAGAGGCCGAATTCCAGGAGGCCCCTGGCCATTTTTGGCCTCAGGTCCCTGAAGCCTTTTACAGGCCTTTTCCCCTGGGAAACAAAACTCACAAGCCACTGTTCAGGGTGTCAGTTTTCAGGACACACGTGGCACTCTCAAACCAGACCAAGTTGTCACTGGTGCCACCTTGCCTCTGGGAGGCATCCTGGGAGAGGCGCAATTCGAGAAGGCACCCGGCAATTTAAGGCCGCAGGACCCTGAACCATTTTACAGGCTTTTTTCCTGGGAAACAAAACTCACAAGCCACTGTTCTGGGTGTCAGTTTTCAGGACCCACTTGACACTCACAAACAAGACCAAGTTGGCACTGGTGCCACCTTGCGTCTGGGAGGCATCCTGCGAGAGGCCGGATCTCCAGGAGTCACCCGGCTATTTAAGGCCGCATTACCCTGAACCATTGTACAGGCTTTTTCCCTTGGAAACAAAACTCACAAGCCACTGTTCTGGGTGTCAGTTTGCAGGATCCACTTGGCACTCTCAAACTAGACTAAGTGGGCACCGGTGCCGCTTAGCGTCTGGGAAACATCCTGCGAGAGGGGGAATTCCAGGAGGCACCCGGCTATTAAAGGCCACAGGACCCTGAACCATTTTAAAGGCTTTTTCCCTGGGAAACAACACTCACAAGCCACTGTTCTGGGTGTCAGTTTTCAGGACCGACTTGGCACTCTCAAACCAGACCAAGTTGGCACTGGTGCCACCTTGCATCTGGGAGGCATCCTGCGAGAGGCTGAATTCCTGAAGGCACCAGGCAATTTAAGGCCGCAGGACCCTGAACCATTGTACAGGCTTTTTTCCCTGGGAAACAAAACTCACAATCCATTGTTCTGGGTGTCAGTTTGAAGGACCCACTTGGCACTCTCAAACCTTACAAAGTTGGCACTGGTGCCACTTTGCGTCTGGGAGTCATCCTGCGAGAGGCCGAATTCCAGGAGGCCCCTGGCCATTTTTGGCCTCAGGTCCCTGAAGCCTTTTACAGGCCTTTTCCCCTGGGAAAAAAAAATCACAAGCCACTGTTCAGGGTGTCAGTTTTCAGGACACACGTGGCACTCTCAAACCAGACCAAGTTGTCACTGGTGCCACCTTGCCTCTGGGAGGCATCCTGGGAGAGGCGCAATTCGAGATGGCACCCGGCAATTTAAGGCCGCAGGACCCTGAACCATTTTACAGGCTTTTTTCCTGGGAAACAAAACTCACAAGCCACTGTTCTGGGTGTCAGTTTTCAGGACCGACTTGGCACTCTCAAACCAGACCAAGTTGGCACTGGTGCCACCTTGCATCTGGGAGGCATCCTGCGAGAGGCTGAATTCCTGAAGGCACCAGGCAATTTAAGGCCGCAGGACCCTGAACCATTGTACAGGCTTTTTTCCCTGGGAAACAAAACTCACAATCCATTGTTCTGGGTGTCAGTTTGAAGGACCCACTTGGCACTCTCAAACCTTACAAAGTTGGCACTGGTGCCACTTTGCGCCTGGGAGTCATCCTGCGAGAGTCCGAATTCCAGGAGGCCCCTGGCCATTTTTGGCCTCAGGTCCCTGAAGCCTTCTACAGGCCTTTGCCCCTGGGAAACAAAACTCACAAGCCACTGTTCTGGGTGTCAGTTTTCAGAACCCACTTGGCACTCTCAAACTAGACTAAGTGGGCACCAGTGCCGCTTAGCGTCTGGGAAACATCCTGCGAGAGGCGGAATTCCAGGAGGCACCCGGCAATTTAAGGCCGCTGGACCCTAAACCATTGTACAGGTTTTTTCCCTGGTAAACCAAACTCACAAGCCACTGTTCTGGGTTTCAGTTTTCAGGAGCCACTTGGCACTCTCAAACCAGACCAAGTTGGCACTGCTTCCACTTTGCGTCTGGGAGGCATCCTGCGAGAGGTGCAATTCCAGTAGGCCCCCTGAAATTTTAGGCCTCAGGACCCTAAACCACTGTACAGGCTTTTTCCCAGGGAAGCAAAACTTAGAAGCCACTGTTCTGGGTGTCAGTTTCAGGACCCACTTGATACTCTCAAACCAGACCAAGTCTGCACTGGTGCCACCTTGCGTCTGGGAGGCATCCTGCGAGAGGCGGATGTCCAGGAGGCACCTGGCAATTTAAGGCCGCAGGACCCTAAACTATTGTACAGGCTTTTTCCCTGGGAAACAAAACTCAAAAGCCACTGTTCTGGGTGTCACTTGGCAGGACCCACTTGGCACTCTCAAAAAAGTCCAAGTTTGCACTGGTGCCACTTTGCGTCTGGGAGGCATCCTGCCAGACGCCGAATTCCAGGAGGCACACGGAAACTTAGGGTCTCAGGCCCCTGCGCCAGTCTACAGGCCTTTTTCCCTGGGAAACAAAACTCACAAGCCACTGTTCTGGGTGTCAGTTTTCAGGACCAACTTGGCACTCTCAAACTAGACTAAGTGGGCACCGGTGCCGCTTAGCGTCTGGGAAACATCCTGCGAGAGGGGGAATTCCAGGAAGCAGCCGGATATTAAAGGCCACTGGACACTGAACCATTGTAAACGCTTTTTCCCTGGGAAACAACACTCACAAGCCACTGTTCTGGGTGTCAGTTTTCAGGACCCACTTGACACTCTCAAACCAGACCAAGTTGGCACTGGTGCCACCTTGCATCTGGGAGGCAGCCTGCGAGAGGCTGAATTCCAGAAGGCACCAGGCAATTTAAGGCCGCAGGACCCTGAACCATTGTACAGGCTTTTTCCCTGGGAAACAAAACTCACAATCCATTGTTCTGGGTGTCAGTTTGAAGGACCCACTTGGCACTCTCAAACCTTACAAAGTTGGCACTGGTGCCACTTTGCGTCTGGGAGTCATCCTGCGAGAGGCCGAATTCCAGGAGGCCCCTGGCCATTTTTGGCCTCAGGTCCCTGAAGCCTTTTACAGGCCTTTTCCCCTGGGAAACAAAACTCACAAGCCACTGTTCAGGGTGTCAGTTTTCAGGACACACGTGGCACTCTCAAACCAGACCAAGTTGGCACTGGTGCCACCTTGCCTCTGGGAGGCATCCTGCGAGAGGCGCAATTCGAGAAGGCACCCGGCAATTTAAGGCCGCAGGACCCTGAACCATTTTACAGGCTTTTTTCCTGGGAAACAAAACTCACAAGCCACTGTTCTGGGTGTCAGTTTGCAGGAACCACTTGACACTCACAAACAAGACCAAGTTGGCACTGGTGCCACCTTGCGTCTGGGAGGCATCCTGCGAGAGGCCGGATCTCCAGGAGTCACCCGGCTATTTAAGGCCGCATAACCCTGAACCATTGTACAGGCTTTTTCCCTGGGAAACAACACTCACAAGCCACTGTTCTGGGTGTCAGTTTTCAGGACCGACTTGGCACTCTCAAACCAGACCAAGTTGGCACTGGTGCCACCTTGCATCTGGGAGGCATCCTGCGAGAGGCTGAATTCCTGAAGGCACCAGGCAATTTAAGGCCGCAGGACCCTGAACCATTGTACAGGCTTTTTCCCTGGGAAACAAAACTCACAATCCATTGTTCTGGGTGTCAGTTTGAAGGACCCACTTGGCACTCTCAAACCTTACAAAGTTGGCACTGGTGCCACTTTGCGTCTGGGAGTCATCCTGCGAGAGTCCGAATTCCAGGAGGCCCCTGGCCATTTTTGGCCTCAGGTCCCTGAAGCCTTCTACAGGCCTTTGCCCCTGGGAAACAAAACTCACAAGCCACTGTTCTGGGTGTCAGTTTTCAGGACCCACGTGGCACTCCCAAACGAGACCAAGTTTGAACTGGTGCCACGTTGCATCTGGGAGGCATTCTGCGAGAGGCGGATGTCCAGGAGGCACCTGGCAATTTAAGGCCGCAGGACCCTAAACTATTGTACAGGCTTTTTCCCTGGGAAACAAAACTCAAAAGCCACTGTTCTGGGTGTCAGTTGGCAGGACCCGCTTGGCACTCTCAAAAAAGCCCAAGTTTGCACTGGGTCCACTTTGCGTCTGGGAGGCATCCTGCGAGAGGTGCAATTCCAGGAGGCACCTGGCAATTTAAGGCCGCAGTACCCTAAACAGTTCTACAGGCCTTTTCCCCTGGGAAACAAAACTCACAAGCCACTCTTGTGGGTGTCAGTTTGCAGGACCCACTTTTCACTCTCAAACTAGACCAAGTGTGCACTGGCGCCACCTTGCTTCTGGGAGGCATCCTGCGAGAGGCTGAATTCCAGAAGGCACCTAGCCATTTAAAGTTTCATGCCCCTCAACCATTGTACAGGCTTTTTCCCTGGGAAACAAAACTCACAAGGCACTGTTCTGGGTGTCAGTTTTCAAGAGCCACTTGGCACTCTCAAACCAGTCCAAGTTGGCACTGCTTCCACGTTGCGTCTGGGAGGCATCCTGCGAGAGGAAAAATTCCAGTAGGCTCCCTGAAATTTCAGGCCGCAGGACCCTGAACCATTGTACAGGCTTTTTCCCTGGGAAACAAAACTCACAAGCCACTGTTCTGGTTGCCCGTTTCCAAGACCCACTAGGCACTCTCAAACCAGACCATGTTGGCACTGCTGCCACCCCGGTCTTGGAGGCATCCTGCGAGAGGCGCAATTCGAGGAGGCACCCGGCAATTTAAAGCCGCAGGACCCTTAACCATTGTACAGGATTTTACCTGGGAAAAAAAAACTCACAAGCCACTGTTCTGGGTGTCAGTTCTCAGGACCCACTTGGAACTCTCAAACCCTAGCAAGTTGGCACTGGTGCCACTTTGCGCCTGGGAGGCATCCTGCGAGAGGCGGAATTCCAGAAGGCACCTGGCCATTTTTGGCCTCAGGTCCCTGAAACCTCCTAAAGGCCTTTTACCCTGGGAAAGAAAACTCACAAGCCACTGTTCTGGGTATCAGTTTGCAGGACCCTCTTTTCACTCTCAAACTAGACCAAGTTTGCATTGGTGCCACCTTGCGTCTGGGAGGCATCCTGCGAGAGGCCGAATTCCAGAAGGCACCTGGCCATTTAAAGTTTCATGCCCCTGAACCATTATACAGGCCTTTTCCCTGGGAAACAAAACTAAAAAGCCACTGTTCTGGGTGTCATTTTACAGGACACACGTGGCACTCTCAAACGAGACCAAGTTTGAACTGGTGCCACCTTGCGTCTGGGAGGCATCCTGCAAGAGGCGGATGTCCAGGAGGCACCTGGCAATTTAAGGCCGCAGGAACCTAAACTATTGTACAGGCTTTTTCCCTGGGAAACAAAACTCAAAAGCCACTGTTCTGGGTGTCAGTTGGCAGGACCCGCTTGGCACTCTCAAAAAAGTCCAAGTTTGCACTGGTGCCACTTTGCGTCTGGGAGGCATCCTGCCAGACGCCGAATTCCAGGAGGCACACGGAAACTTAGGGTCTCAGGCCCCTACGCCAGTCTACAGGCCTTTTTCCCTGGGAAACAAAACTCACAAGCCACTGTTCTGGGTGTCAGTTTGCAGGACCCTCTTTTCACTCTCAAACTAGACCAAGTTTGCATTGGTGCCACCTTGCGTCTGGGAGGCATCCTGCGAGAGGGGGAATTCCAGAAGGCACCGGGCCATTTAAAGTTTCATGCCCCTGAACCATTATACAGGCCTTTTCCCTGGGAAACAAAACTAAAAAGCCACTGTTCTGGGTGTCATTTTGCAGGACACACGTGGCACTCTCAAACGAGACCAAGTTTGAACTGGTGCCACCTTGCATCTGGGAGGCATTCTGCGAGAGGCGGATGTCCAGGAGGCACCTGGCAATTTAAGGCCGCAGGACCCTAAACTATTGTACAGGCTGTTTCCCTGGGAAACAAAACTCAAAAGCCACTGTTCTGGGTGTCAGTTGGCAGGACCCGCTTGGCACTCTCAAAAAAGCCCAAGTTTGCACTGGTGCCACTTTGCGTCTGGGAGGCATCCTGCGTGACGCCGAATTCCAGGAGGCACACGGAAACTTAGGGTCTCAGGCCCCTGCGCCAGTCTACAGGCCTTTTTCCCTTGGAAACAAAACTCACAATCCATTGTTCTGGGTGTCAGTTTGAAGGACCCACTTGGCACTCTCAAACCTTACAAAGTTGGCACTGGTGCCACTTTGCGCCTGGGAGTCATCCTGCGAGAGTCCGAATTCCAGGAGGCCCCTGGCCATTTTTGGCCTCAGGTCCCTGAAGCCTTCTACAGGCCTTTGCCCCTGGGAAACAAAACTCACAAGCCACTGTTCTGGGTGTCAGTTTTCAGAACCCACTTGGCACTCTCAAACTAGACTAAGTGGGCACCAGTGCCGCTTAGCGTCTGGGAAACATCCTGCGAGAGGCGGAATTCCAGGAGGCACCCGGCAATTTAAGGCCGCTGGACCCTAAACCATTGTACAGGTTTTTTCCCTGGTAAACCAAACTCAGAAGCCACTGTTCTGGGTTTCAGTTTTCAGGAGCCACTTGGCACTCTCAAACCAGACCAAGTTGGCACTGCTTCCACTTTGCGTCTGGGAGGCATCCTGCGAGAGGTGCAATTCCAGTAGGCCCCCTGAAATTTTAGGCCTCAGGACCCTAAACCACTGTACAGGCTTTTTCCCAGGGAAGCAAAACTTAGAAGCCACTGTTCTGGGTGTCAGTTTCAGGACCCACTTGATACTCTCAAACCAGACCAAGTCTGCACTGGTGCCACCTTGCGTCTGGGAGGCATCCTGCGAGAGGCGGATGTCCAGGAGGCACCTGGCAATTTAAGGCCGCAGGACCCTAAACTATTGTACAGGCTTTTTCCCTGGGAAACAAAACTCAAAAGCCACTGTTCTGGGTGTCACTTGGCAGGACCCGCTTGGCACTCTCAAAAAAGTCCAAGTTTGCACTGGTGCCACTTTGCGTCTGGGAGGCATCCTGCCAGACGCCGAATTCCAGGAGGCACACGGAAACTTAGGGTCTCAGGCCCCTGCGCCAGTCTACACGCCTTTTTCCCTGGGAAACAAAACTCACAAGCCACTGTTCTGGGTGTCAGTTTTCAGGACCAACTTGGCACTCTCAAACTAGACTAAGTGGGCACCGGTGCCGCTTAGCGTCTGGGAAACATCCTGCGAGAGGGGGAATTCCAGGAAGCAGCCGGATATTAAAGGCCACTGGACACTGAACCATTGTAAACGCTTTTTCCCTGGGAAACAACACTCACAAGCCACTGTTCTGGGTGTCAGTTTTCAGGACCCACTTGACACTCTCAAACCAGACCAAGTTGGCACTGGTGCCACCTTGCATCTGGGAGGCAGCCTGCGAGAGGCTGAATTCCAGAAGGCACCAGGCAATTTAAGGCCGCAGGACCCTGAACCATTGTACAGGCTTTTTCCCTGGGAAACAAAACTCACAATCCATTGTTCTGGGTGTCAGTTTGAAGGACCCACTTGGCACTCTCAAACCTTACAAAGTTGGCACTGGTGCCACTTTGCGTCTGGGAGTCATCCTGCGAGAGGCCGAATTCCAGGAGGCCCCTGGCCATTTTTGGCCTCAGGTCCCTGAAGCCTTTTACAGGCCTTTTCCCCTGGGAAAAAAAAACTCACAAGCCACTGTTCAGGGTGTCAGTTTTCAGGACACACGTGGCACTCTCAAACCAGACCAAGTTGTCACTGGTGCCACCTTGCCTCTGGGAGGCATCCTGGGAGAGGCGCAATTCGAGAAGGCACCCGGCAATTTAAGGCCGCAGGACCCTGAACCATTTTACAGGCTTTTTTCCTGGGAAACAAAACTCACAAGCCACTGTTCTGGGTGTCAGTTTTCAGGAACCACTTGACACTCACAAACAAGACCAAGTTGGCACTGGTGCCACCTTGCGTCTGGGAGGCATCCTGCGAGAGGCCGGATCTCCAGGAGTCACCCGGCTATTTAAGGCCGCATTACCCTGAACCATTGTACAGGCTTTTTCCCTTGGAAACAAAACTCACAAGCCACTGTTCTGGGTGTCAGTTTGCAGGATCCACATGGCACTCTCAAACTAGACTAAGTGGGCACCGGTGCCGCTTAGCGTCTGGGAAACATCCTGCGAGAGGGGGAATTCCAGGAGGCACCCGGCTATTAAAGGCCACAGGACCCTGAACCATTTTAAAGGCTTTTTCCCTGGGAAACAACACTCACAAGCCACTGTTCTGGGTGTCAGTTTTCAGGACCGACTTGGCACTCTCAAACCAGACCAAGTTGGCACTGGTGCCACCTTGCATCTGGGAGGCATCCTGCGAGAGGCTGAATTCCTGAAGGCACCAGGCAATTTAAGGCCGCAGGACCCTGAACCATTGTACAGGCTTTTTTCCCTGGGAAACAAAACTCACAATCCATTGTTCTGGGTGTCAGTTTGAAGGACCCACTTGGCACTCTCAAACCTTACAAAGTTGGCACTGGTGCCACTTTGCGTCTGGGAGTCATCCTGCGAGAGGCCGAATTCCAGGAGGCCCCTGGCCATTTTTGGCCTCAGGTCCCTGAAGCCTTTTACAGGCCTTTTCCCCTGGGAAAAAAAAATCACAAGCCACTGTTCAGGGTGTCAGTTTTCAGGACACACGTGGCACTCTCAAACCAGACCAAGTTGTCACTGGTGCCACCTTGCCTCTGGGAGGCATCCTGGGAGAGGCGCAATTCGAGAAGGCACCCGGCAATTTAAGGCCGCAGGACCCTGAACCATTTTACAGGCTTTTTTCCTGGGAAACAAAACTCACAAGCCACTGTTCTGGGTGTCAGTTTGAAGGACCCACTTGGCACTCTCAAACCTTACAAAGTTGGCACTGGTGCCACTTTGCGCCTGGGAGTCATCCTGCGAGAGTCCGAATTCCAGGAGGCCCCTGGACATTTTTGGCCTCAGGTCCCTGAAGCCTTCTACAGGCCTTTGCCCCTGGGAAACAAAACTCACAAGCCACTGTTCTGGGTGTCAGTTTTCAGAACCCACTTGGCACTCTCAAACTAGACTAAGTGGGCACCAGTGCCGCTTAGCGTCTGGGAAACATCCTGCGAGAGGCGCAATTCCAGGAGGCACCCGGCAATTTAAGGCCGCTGGACCCTAAACCATTGTACAGGTTTTTTCCCTGGTAAACCAAACTCACAAGCCACTGTTCTGGGTTTCAGTTTTCAGGAGCCACTTGGCACTCTCAAACCAGACCAAGTTGGCACTGCTTCCACTTTGCGTCTGGGAGGCATCCTGCGAGAGGTGCAATTCCAGTAGGCCCCCTGAAATTTTAGGCCTCAGGACCCTAAACCACTGTACAGGCTTTTTCCCAGGGAAGCAAAACTTAGAAGCCACTGTTCTGGGTGTCAGTTTCAGGACCCACTTGATACTCTCAAACCAGACCAAGTCTGCACTGGTGCCACCTTGCGTCTGGGAGGCATCCTGCGAGAGGCGGATGTCCAGGAGGCACCTGGCAATTTAAGGCCGCAGGAACCTAAACTATTGTACAGGCTTTTTCCCTGGGAAACAAAACTCAAAAGCCACTGTTCTGGGTGTCACTTGGCAGGACCCGCTTGGCACTCTCAAAAAAGTCCAAGTTTGCACTGGTGCCACTTTGCGTCTGGGAGGCATCCTGCCAGACGCCGAATTCCAGGAGGCACACGGAAACTTAGGGTCTCAGGCCCCTGCGCCAGTCTACAGGCCTTTTTCCCTGGGAAACAAAACTCACAAGCCACTGTTCTGGGTGTCAGTTTTCAGGACCAACTTGGCACTCTCAAACTAGACTAAGTGGGCACCGGTGCCGCTTAGCGTCTGGGAAACATCCTGCGAGAGGGGGAATTCCAGGAAGCAGCCGGATATTAAAGGCCACTGGACACTGAACCATTGTAAACGCTTTTTCCCTGGGAAACAACACTCACAAGCCACTGTTCTGGGTGTCAGTTTTCAGGACCCACTTGACACTCTCAAACCAGACCAAGTTGGCACTGGTGCCACCTTGCATCTGGGAGGCAGCCTGCGAGAGGCTGAATTCCAGAAGGCACCAGGCAATTTAAGGCCGCAGGACCCTGAACCATTGTACAGGCTTTTTTCCCTGGGAAACAAAACTCACAATCCATTGTTCTGGGTGTCAGTTTGAAGGACCCACTTGGCACTCTCAAACCTTACAAAGTTGGCACTGGTGCCACTTTGCGTCTGGGAGTCATCCTGCGAGAGGCCGAATTCCAGGAGGCCCCTGGCCATTTTTGGCCTCAGGTCCCTGAAGCCTTTTACAGGCCTTTTCCCCTGGGAAACAAAACTCACAAGCCACTGTTCAGGGTGTCAGTTTTCAGGACACACGTGGCACTCTCAAACCAGACCAAGTCGTCACTGGTGCCACCTTGCCTCTGGGAGGCATCCTGCGAGAGGCGCAATTCGAGAAGGCACCCGGCAATTTAAGGCCGCAGGACCCTGAACCATTTTACAGGCTTTTTTCCTGGGAAACAAAACTCACAAGCCACTGTTCTGGGTGTCAGTTTTCAGGAACCACTTGACACTCACAAACAAGACCAAGTTGGCACTGGTGCCACCTTGCGTCTGGGAGGCATCCTGCGAGAGGCCGGATCTCCAGGAGGCACCCGGCTATTAAAGGCCACAGGACCCTGAACCATTTTAAAGGCTTTTTCCCTGGGAAACAACACTCACAAGCCACTGTTCTGGGTGTCAGTTTTCAGGACCGACTTGGCACTCTCAAACCAGACCAAGTTGGCACTGGTGCCACCTTGCATCTGGGAGGCATCCTGCGAGAGGCTGAATTCCTGAAGGCACCAGGCAATTTAAGGCCGCAGGACCCTGAACCATTGTACAGGCTTTTTGCCCTGGGAAACAAAACTCACAATCCATTGTTCTGGGTGTCAGTTTGAAGGACCCACTTGGCACTCTCAAACCTTACAAAGTTGGCACTGGTGCCACTTTGCGTCTGGGAGTCATCCTGCGAGAGTCCGAATTCCAGGAGGCCCCTGGCCATTTTTGGCCTCAGGTCCCTGAAGCCTTCTACAGGCCTTTGCCCCTGGGAAACAAAACTCACAAGCCACTGTTCTGGGTGTCAGTTTTCAGGACCCACGTGGCACTCCCAAACGAGACCAAGTTTGAACTGGTGCCACCTTGCATCTGGGAGGCATTCTGCGAGAGGCGGATGTCCAGGAGGCACCTGGCAATTTAAGGCCGCAGGACCCTAAACTATTGTACAGGCTTTTTCCCTGGGAAACAAAACTCAAAAGCCACTGTTCTGGGTGTCAGTTGGCAGGACCCGCTTGGCACTCTCAAAAAAGCCCAAGTTTGCACTGGGTCCACTTTGCGTCTGGGAGGCATCCTGCGAGAGGTGCAATTCCAGGAGGCACCTGGCAATTTAAGGCCGCAGTACCCTAAACAGTTCTACAGGCCTTTTCCCCTGGGAAACAAAACTCACAAGCCACTGTTCTGGGTGTCAGTTTGCAGGACCCACTTTTCACTCTCAAACTAGACCAAGTGTGCACTGGCGCCACCTTGCTTCTGGGAGGCATCCTGCGAGAGGCTGAATTCCAGAAGGCACCTAGCCATTTAAAGTTTCATGCCCCTCAACCATTGTACAGGCTTTTTCCCTGGGAAACAAAACTCACAAGGCACTGTTCTGGGTGTCAGTTTTCAAGAGCCACTTGGCACTCTCAAACCAGTCCAAGTTGGCACTGCTTCCACGTTGCGTCTGGGAGGCATCCTGCGAGAGGAAAAATTCCAGTAGGCTCCCTGAAATTTCAGGCCGCAGGACCCTGAACCATTGTACAGGCTTTTTCCCTGGGAAACAAAACTCACAAGCCACTGTTCTGGTTGCCCGTTTCCAAGACCCACTAGGCACTCTCAAACCAGACCATGTTGGCACTGCTGCCACCCCGGTCTTGGAGGCATCCTGCGAGAGGCGCAATTCGAGGAGGCACCCGGCAATTTAAAGCCGCAGGACCCTTAACCATTGTACAGGATTTTACCTGGGAAAAAAAAACTCACAAGCCACTGTTCTGGGTGTCAGTTCTCAGGACCCACTTGGAACTCTCAAACCCTAGCAAGTTGGCACTGGTGCCACTTTGCGCCTGGGAGGCATCCTGCGAGAGGCGGAATTCCAGAAGGCACCTGGCCATTTTTGGCCTCAGGTCCCTGAAACCTCCTAAAGGCCTTTTACCCTGGGAAAGAAAACTCACAAGCCACTGTTCTGGGTATCAGTTTCCAGGACCCTCTTTTCACTCTCAAACTAGACCAAGTTTGCACTGGTGCCACTTTGCGTCTGGGAGGCATCCTGCCAGACGCCGAATTCCAGGAGGCACACGGAAACTTAGGGTCTCATGCCCCTGCGCCAGTCTACAGGCCTTTTTCCCTGGGAAACAAAACTCACAAGCCACTGTTCTGGGTGTCAGTTTGCAGGACCCTCTTTTCACTCTCAAACTAGACCAAGTTTGCATTGGTGCCACCTTGCGTCTGGGAGGCATCCTGCGAGAGGGGGAATTCCAGAAGGCACCGGGCCATTTAAAGTTTCATGCCCCTGAACCATTATACAGGCCTTTTCCCTGGGAAACAAAACTAAAAAGCCACTGTTCTGGGTGTCATTTTGCAGGACACACGTGGCACTCTCAAACGAGACCAAGTTTGAACTGGTGCCACCTTGCATCTGGGAGGCATTCTGCGAGAGGCGGATGTCCAGGAGGCACCTGGCAATTTAAGGCCGCAGGACCCTAAACTATTGTACAGGCTGTTTCCCTGGGAAACAAAACTCAAAAGCCACTGTTCTGGGTGTCAGTTGGCAGGACCCGCTTGGCACTCTCAAAAAAGCCCAAGTTTGCACTGGTGCCACTTTGCGTCTGGGAGGCATCCTGCGTGACGCCGAATTCCAGGAGGCACACGGAAACTTAGGGTCTCAGGCCCCTGCGCCAGTCTACAGGCCTTTTTCCCTTGGAAACAAAACTCACAAGCCACTGTTCTGGGTGTCAGTTTTCAGGACCAACTTGGCACTCTCAAACAAGACTAAGTGGGCACCGGTGCCGCTTAGCGTCTGGGAAACATCCTGCGAGAGGCGGAATTCCAGGAGGCACCTGGCAATTTAAGGCCGCAGGACCCTAAACAGTTCTACAGGCCTTTACCCTAGGACACAAAACTCACAAGCCACTCTTGTGGGTGTCAGTTTGCAGGACCCACTTTTCACTCTCAAACTAGACCAAGTGTGCACTGGTGCCACCTTGCTTCTGGGAGGCATCCTGCGAGAGGCTGAATTCCAGAAGGCACCTGGCCATTTAAAGTTTCATGCCCCTCAACCATTGTACAGGCTTTTTCCCTGGGAAACAAAACTCACAAGCCACTGTTCTGGGTGTCAGTTTTCAGGACCCACTTGGCACTCTCAAACTAGAATAAGTGGGCACCGGTGCCGCTTAGCGTCTGTGAAACATCCTGCGAGAGGGGGAATTCAGGGAGGCACCCTGCTATTAAAGGCCACAGGTCCCTGAAGCCTTCTACAGGCCTTTTCCCCGGGGAAACAAAACTCACAAGCCACTGTTCTGGGTGTCAGTTTTCAGGACCCACGTGGCACTCTCAAACCAGACCAAGTTGTCACTGGTGCCACCTTGCCTCTGAGAGGCATCCTGCGAGAGGCGCAATTCGAGAAGGCACCCGGCAATTTAAGGCCCCATTACCCTGAATCATTGTACGGGCTTTATCCCTGGGAAACAAAACTCACAAGCCACTGTTCTGGGTGTCAGTTTGCAGGACCCACTTTTCACTCTCAAACTAGACCAAGTGTGCACTGGTGCCACCTTGCTTCTGGGAGGCATCCTGCGAGAGGCTGAATTCCAGAAGGCACCTAGCCATTTAAAGTTTCATGCCCCTCAACCATTGTACAGACTTTTTCCCTGGGAAACAAAACTCACAAGCCACTGTTCTGGGTGTCAGTTTGCAGAACCCACTTGGCACTCTCAAACTAGACTAAGTGGGCACCAGTGCCGCTTAGCCTCTGGGAAACATCCTGCGAGAGGCGGAATTCCAGGAGGGACCCGGCAATTTAAGGCCGCTGGACCCTAAACCATTGTACAGGTTTTTTCCCTGGTAAACCAAACTCACAAGCCACTGTTCTGGGTTTCAGTTTTCAGGAGCCACTTGGCACTCTCAAACCAGACCAAGTTGGCACTGCTTCCACTTTGCGTCTGGGAGGCATCCTGCGAGAGGTGCAATTCCAGTAGGCCCCCTGAAATTTTAGGCCTCAGGACCCTAAACCACTGTACAGGCTTTTTCCCAGGGAAGCAAAACTTAGAAGCCACTGTTCTGGGTGTCAGTTTCAGGACCCACTTGATACTCTCAAACCAGACCAAGTCTGCACTGGTGCCACCTTGCGTCTGGGAGGAATCCTGCGAGAGGCCGAATTTCAGAAGGCACCGGGCCATTTAAAGTTTCATGCCCCTGAATCATTATACAGGCCTTTTCCCTGGGAAACAAAACTAAAAAGCCACTGTTCTGGGTGTCATTTTGCAGGACACACGTGGCACTCTCAAACGAGACCAAGTTTGAATTGGTGCCACCTTGCATCTGGGAGGCATTCTGCGAGAGGCGGATGTCCAGGAGGCACCTGGCAATTTAAGGCCGCAGGACCCTAAACTATTGTACAGGCTTTTTCCCTGGGAAACAAAACTCAAAAGCCACTGTTCTGGGTGTCAGTTGGCAGGACCCGCTTGGCACTCTCAAAAAAGTCCAAGTTTGCACTGGTGCCACTTTGCGTCTGGGAGGCATCCTGCCAGACGCCGAATTCCAGGAGGCACACGGAAACTTAGGGTCTCAGGCCCCTACGCCAGTCTACAGGCCTTTTTCCCTGGGAAACAAAACTCACAAGCCACTGTTCTGGGTGTCAGTTTGCAGGACCCTCTTTTCACTCTCAAACTAGACCAAGTTTGCATTGGTGCCACCTTGCGTCTGGGAGGCATCCTGCGAGAGGGGGAATTCCAGAAGGCACCGGGCCATTTAAAGTTTCATGCCCCTCAACTATTGTACAGGCTTTTTCCCTGGGAAACAAAACTCACAAGGCACTGTTCTGGGTGTCAGTTTTCAAGAGCCACTTGGCACTCTCAAACCAGTCCAAGTTGGCACTGCTTCCACGTTGCGTCTGGGAGGCATCCTGCGAGAGGCAAAATTCCAGTAGGCCCCCTGAAATTTCAGGCCGCAGGACCCTGAACCATTGTACAGGCTTTTTCCCTGGGAAACAAAACTCACAAGCCACTGTTCTTGTTGCCCGTTTCCAAGACCCACTTGACACTCTCAAACCAGACCATGTTGGCACTGCTGCCACCCCGGTCTTGGAGGCATCCTGCGAGAGGCGCAATTCGAGGAGGCACCCGGCAATTTAAAGCCGCAGGACCCTTAACCATTGTACAGGATTTTACCTGGGAAAAAAAAACTCACAAGCCACTGTTCTGGGTGTCAGTTCTCAGGACCCACTTGGCACTCTCAAACCCTAGCAAGTTGGCACAGGTGCTGCTTAGAGTCAGGGAGGCATCCTGCGAGAGGCGGAAATCCAGAAGGCACCTGGCCATTTTTGGCCTCAGGCCCCGGAAACCTCCTAAAGGCCTTTTTCCCTGGGAAACAAAACTCAAAAGCCACTGTTCTGGGTGTCAGTTGGCAGGACCCGCTTGGCACTCTCAAAAAAGTCCAAGTTTGCACTGGTGCCACTTTGCGTCTGGGAGGCATCCTGCCAGACGCCGAATTCCAGGAGGCACACGGAAACTTAGGGTCTCAGGCCCCTGCGCCAGTCTACACGCCTTTTTCCCTGGGAAACAAAACTCACAAGCCACTGTTCTGGGTGTCAGTTTTCAGGACCAACTTGGCACTCTCAAACTAGACTAAGTGGGCACCGCTGCTGCTTAGCATCGGGGAAACATCCTGCGAGAGGGGGAATTCCAGGAGGCACCCGGCTATTAAAGGCCGCAGGACCCTGAACCATTGTACAGGCTTTTTCCCTGGGAATCAAAACTCACAAGCCACTGTTCTGGGTGTCAGTTTTCAGGACACACTTGGCACTCTCAAACCAGACCAAGTTGGCACTGGTGCCACTTTGCGTCTGGGAGGGATCCTGCGAGATGTGCAATTCCAGTAGGCCCCCTGAAATTTTAGGCCTCAGGACCCTAAACCACTGTACAGGCTTTTTCCCAGGGAAGCAAAACTTAGAAGCCACTGTTCTGGGTGTCAGTTTCAGGACCCACTTGATACTCTCAAACCAGACCAAGTCTGCACTGGTGCCACCTTGCGTCTGGGAGGCATCCTGCGAGAGGCGGATGTCCAGGAGGCACCTGGCAATTTAAGGCCGCAGGACCCTAAACTATTTTACAGGCTTTTTCCCTGGGAAACAAAACTCAAAAGCCACTGTTCTGGGTGTCAGTTGGCAGGACCCGCTTGGCACTCTCAAAAAAGTCCAAGTTTGCACTGGTGCCACTTTGCGTCTGGGAGGCATCCTGCCAGACGCCGAATTCCAGGAGGCACACGGAAACTTAGGGTCTCAGGCCCCTGCGCCAGTCTACACGCCTTTTTCCCTGGGAAACAAAACTCACAAGCCACTGTTCTGGGTGTCAGTTTGCAGGACCCACTTGGACCTCTAAAACTAGACCAAGTTGGCACTGGTGCCACTTTTCGTCTGGGAGGCATCCTACGAGACGCCGAATTCCAGCAGGCACCCGGCAAGTTAGGGCCTCAGGCCCCTGCAACCTTCTGCAGGCCTTTTTCCCTGGGAAAAAAACCTCAGAAGCCACTGTTCTGGATTTCAGTTTGCAGGACCCACTTGGCACTCTGAAACTAGACTAAGTGGGCACCGGTGCCGCTTAGCGTCTGGGAAACATCCTGCGAGAGGCTGAATTCCAGGAGGCACCCGGCAATTTAAGGCCGCAGGACCCTGAACCATTGTACAGGCTTTTTCCCTGGGAAACAAAACGCACAAGGCATTGTTCTGGGTGTCAGTTTGCAGGACCCACTTGGCACTCTCAAACTAGACCAAGTTTGCACTGGTGCAATCTTGCGTCTGGGAGGCATCCTGTGAGAGGCACAATTCGAGGAGGCACCCGGCAATTTAAAGCCCCAGGCACGTGAACCAATATACAGGCTTTTTACCTGGGAAACAAAATTCAAGGGCCACTGTTCTGTTTGTCAGTTTGCAGGAACCACTTGGCACTCTCAAACCAGACCAAGTTGGCACTGGTGCCACCTTGCGTCTGGGAGGCATCCTGCGAGAAAGGAAATTCCAGGAGGCACCCGGCAATTTAAGGCCGCAGGACCCTCAACCATTGTACAAGCTTTTTCCCTGGGAAACAAAACTAAAAAGCCACTGTTCTGGGTGTCAGTTTACAGAACGCACTTGACACTCTCAAACCAGACCAAGTTTGCATTGGTTCATCTTTGCATCTGGGAGGCATCCTGCGAGAGGCCAAATTCCAGTAGGCACCTGGCAATTTAAGGCCGCAGTACCCTAAACAATTCTACAGGCCTTTACCCTAGGACACAAAACTCACAAGCCACTCTTGTGGGTGTCAGTTTGCAGGACCCACTTTTCACTCTCAAACTAAACCAAGTGTGCACTGGTGCCACCTTGCTTCTGGGAGGCATCCTGCGAGAGGCTGAATTCCAGAAGGCACCTGGCCATTTAAACTTTCATGCCCCTCAACCATTGTACAGGCTTTTTCCCTGGGAAACAAAACTCACAAGCCACTGTTCTGGGTGACAGTTTGCAGGACCCACTTGGCACTCTCAAACCGTACCAAGTTTGCACAGGTGCCGCATAGCGTCTGGGAAACATCCGGCGAGAGGGGGAATTCCAGGAGGCACCCGGCAACTTAGTTCCTCTGGCCCCTGAACCCTTCTAAAGGATTTTTTCCCTGGGAAACAAAACTAAAAAGCCACTGTTCTGGGTGTCATTTTGCAGGACACACGTGGCACTCTCAAACGAGACCAAGTTGGCACTGGTGCAACCTTGCGTCTGGGAGGCATCCTGCGAGAGGGGGAATTCTAGGAGGCAGCTGGCAATTTAAGGCCCCATTACCCTGAATCATTGTACGGGCTTTATCCCTGGGAAACAAAACTCAGAAGCCACTGTTCTGGGTGTCAGTTTTCAGGACCCTCTTGGTACTCTAAAACTAGACTACTTGGGCACCGGTGCCACTTTGCGTCTGGGATACATCCTGCGAGAGGCGGAATTCTAGGAGGCACCAGCAATTTAAGATCGCAGGACCCTGAACCATTGTACAGGCCTTTTTCCCTTGGAAACAAAACTCACAAGCCACTGTTCTGGGTGTCAGTTTTCAGGACCCACTTGATACTCACAAACAAGACCAAGTTGGCACTGGTGCCACCTTGCGTCTGGGAGGCATCCTGCGAGAGGCCGGATCTCCAGGAGTCACCCGGCTATTTAAGGCCGCATTACCCTGAACCATTGTACAGGCTTTTTCCCTTGGAAACAAAACTCAGATGCCACTGTTCTGGGTGTCAGTTTTCAGAACCCACTTGGCACTCTCAAACTAGACTAAGTGGGCACCAGTGCCGCTTAGCGTCTGGGAAACATCCTGCGAGAGGCGGAATTCCAGGAGGCACCCGGCAATTTAAGGCCGCTGGACCCTAAACCATTGTACAGGTTTTTTACCTGGTAAACGAAACTCAGAAGCCACAGTTCTGGGTTTCAGTTTTCAGGAGCCACTTGGCACTCTCAAACCAGACCAAGTTGGCACTGCTTCCACTTTGCGTCTGGGAGGCATCCTGCGAGAGGTGCAATTCCAGTAGGCCCCCTGAAATTTTAGGCCTCAGGACCCTAAACCACTGTACAGGCTTTTTCCCAGGGAAGCAAAACTTAGAAGCCACTGTTCTGGGTGTCAGTTTCAGGACCCACTTGATACTCTCAAACCAGACCAAGTCTGCACTGGTGCCACCTTGCGTCTGGGAGGCATCCTGCGAGAGGCGGATGTCCAGGAGGCACCTGGCAATTTAAGGCCGCAGGACCCTAAACTATTGTACAGGCTTTTTCCCTGGGAAACAAAACTCAAAAGCCACTGTTCTGGGTGTCACTTGGCAGGACCCGCTTGGCACTCTCAAAAAAGTCCAAGTTTGCACTGGTGCCACTTTGCGTCTGGGAGGCATCCTGCCAGACGCCGAATTCCAGGAGGCACACGGAAACTTAGGGTCTCAGGCCCCTGCGCCAGTCTACACGCCTTTTTCCCTGGGAAACAAAACTCACAAGCCACTGTTCTGGGTGTCAGTTTTCAGGACCAACTTGGCACTCTCAAACTAGACTAAGTGGGCACCGGTGCCGCTTAGCGTCTGGGAAACATCCTGCGAGAGGGGGAATTCCAGGAAGCAGCCGGATATTAAAGGCCACTGGACACTGAACCATTGTAAACGCTTTTTCCCTGGGAAACAAAAATCACAAGCCACTGTTCTGGGTGTCAGTTTTCAGGACCCACTTGACACTCTCAAACCAGACCAAGTTGGCACTGGTGCCACCTTGCATCTGGGAGGCAGCCTGCGAGAGGCTGAATTCCAGAAGGCACCAGGCAATTTAAGGCCGCAGGACCCTGAACCATTGTACAGGCTTTTTCCCTGGGAAACAAAACTCACAATCCATTGTTCTGGGTGTCAGTTTGAAGGACCCACTTGGCACTCTCAAACCTTACAAAGTTGGCACTGGTGCCACTTTGCGTCTGGGAGTCATCCTGCGAGAGGCCGAATTCCAGGAGGCCCCTGGCCATTTTTGGCCTCAGGTACCTGAAGCCTTTTACAGGCCTTTTCCCCTGGGAAACAAAACTCACAAGCCACTGTTCAGGGTGTCAGTTTTCAGGACACACGTGGCACTCTCAAACCAGACCAAGTTGTCACTGGTGCCACCTTGCCTCTGGGAGGCATCCTGCGAGAGGCGCAATTCGAGAAGGCACCCGGCAATTTAAGGCCGCAGGACCCTGAACCATTTTACAGGCTTTTTTCCTGGGAAACAAAACTCACAAGCCACTGTTCTGGGTGTCAGTTTTCAGGACCCACTTGACACTCACAAACAAGACCAAGTTGGCACTGGTGCCACCTTGCGTCTGGGAGGCATCCTGCGAGAGGCCGGATCTCCAGGAGTCACCCGGCTATTTAAGGCCGCATTACCCTGAACCATTGTACAGGCCTTTTTCCCTTGGAAACAAAACTCACAAGCCACTGTTCTGGGTGTCAGTTTTCAGGACCCACTTGACACTCACAAACAAGACCAAGTTGGCACTGGTGCCACCTTGCGTCTGGGAGGCATCCTGCGAGAGGCCGGATCTCCAGGAGTCACCCGGCTATTTAAGGCCGCATTACCCTGAACCATTGTACAGGCTTTTTCCCTTGGAAACAAAACTCACAAGCCACTGTTCTGGGTGTCAGTTTGCAGGATCCACTTGGCACTCTCAAACTAGACTAAGTGGGCACCGGTGCCGCTTAGCGTCTGGGAAACATCCTGCGAGAGGGGGAATTCCAGGAGGCACCCGGCTATTAAAGGCCACAGGACCCTGAACCATTTTAAAGGCTTTTTCCCTGGGAAACAACACTCACAAGCCACTGTTCTGGGTGTCAGTTTTCAGGACCGACTTGGCACTCTCAAACCAGACCAAGTTGGCACTGGTGCCACCTTGCATCTGGGAGGCATCCTGCGAGAGGCTGAATTCCTGAAGGCACCAGGCAATTTAAGGCCGCAGGACCCTGAACCATTGTACAGGCTTTTTCCCTGGGAAACAAAACTCACAATCCATTGTTCTGGGTGTCAGTTTGAAGGACCCACTTGGCACTCTCAAACCTTACAAAGTTGGCACTGGTGCCACTTTGCGCCTGGGAGTCATCCTGCGAGAGTCCGAATTCCAGGAGGCCCCTGGACATTTTTGGCCTCAGGTCCCTGAAGCCTTCTACAGGCCTTTGCCCCTGGGAAACAAAACTCACAAGCCACTGTTCTGGGTTTCAGTTTTCAGAACCCACTTGGCACTCTCAAACTAGACTAAGTGGGCACCAGTGCCGCTTAGCGTCTGGGAAACATCCTGCGAGAGGCGGAATTCCAGGAGGCACCCGGCAATTTAAGGCCGCTGGACCCTAAACCATTGTACAGGTTTTTTCCCTGGTAAACCAAACTCAGAAGCCACTGTTCTGGGTTTCAGTTTTCAGGAGCCACTTGGCACTCTCAAACCAGACCAAGTTGGCACTGCTTCCACTTTGCGTCTGGGAGGCATCCTGCGAGAGGTGCAATTCCAGTAGGCCCCCTGAAATTTTAGGCCTCAGGACCCTAAACCACTGTACAGGCTTTTTCCCAGGGAAGCAAAACTTAGAAGCCACTGTTCTGGGTGTCAGTTTCAGGACCCACTTGATACTCTCAAACCAGACCAAGTCTGCACTGGTGCCACCTTGCGTCTGGGAGGCATCCTGCGAGAGGCGGATGTCCAGGAGGCACCTGGCAATTTAAGGCCGCAGGAACCTAAACTATTGTACAGGCTTTTTCCCTGGGAAACAAAACTCAAAAGCCACTGTTCTGGGTGTCAGCTGGCAGGACCCGCTTGGCACTCTCAAAAAAGTCCAAGTTTGCACTGGTGCCACTTTGCGTCTGGGAGGCATCCTGCCAGACGCCGAATTCCAGGAGGCACACGGAAACTTAGGGTCTCAGGCCCCTGCGCCAGTCTACAGGCCTTTTTCCCTGGGAAACAAAACTCACAAGCCACTGTTCTGGGTGTCAGTTTTCAGGACCAACTTGGCACTCTGAAACTAGACTAAGTGGGCACCGGTGCCGCTTAGCGTCTGGGAAACATCCTGCGAGAGGGGGAATTCCAGGAAGCAGCCGGATATTAAAGGCCACTGGACACTGAACCATTGTAAACGCTTTTTCCCTGGGAAACAAAACTCACAAGCCACTCTTGTGGGTGTCAGTTTTCAGGACCCACTTGACACTCTCAAACCAGACCAAGTTGGCACTGGTGCCACCTTGCATCTGGGAGGCAGGCTGCGAGAGGCTGAATTCCAGAAGGCACCAGGCAATTTAAGGCCGCAGGACCCTGAACCATTGTACAGGCTTTTTCCCTGGGAAACAAAACTCACAATCCATTGTTCTGGGTGTCAGTTTGAAGGACCCACTTGGCACTCTCAAACATTACAAAGTTGGCACTGGTGCCACTTTGCGTCTGGGAGTCATCCTGCGAGAGGCCGAATTCCAGGAGGCCCCTGGCCATTTTTGGCCTCAGGTACCTGAAGCCTTTTACAGGCCTTTTCCCCTGGGAAACAAAACTCACAAGCCACTGTTCAGGGTGTCAGTTTTCAGGACACACGTGGCACTCTCAAACCAGACCAAGTTGTCACTGGTGCCACCTTGCCTCTGGGAGGCATCCTGGGAGAGGCGCAATTCGAGAAGGCACCCGGCAATTTAAGGCCGCAGGACCCTGAACCATTTTACAGGCTTTTTTCCTGGGAAACAAAACTCACAAGCCACTGTTCTGGGTGTCAGTTTTCAGGACCCACTTGACACTCACAAACAAGACCAAGTTGGCACTGGTGCCACCTTGCGTCTGGGAGGCATCCTGCGAGAGGCCGGATCTCCAGGAGTCACCCGGCTATTTAAGGCCGCATTACCCTGAACCATTGTACAGGCTTTTTCCCTTGGAAACAAAACTCACAAGCCACTGTTCTGGGTGTCAGTTTGCAGGATCCACTTGGCACTCTCAAACTAGACTAAGTGGGCACCGGTGCCGCTTAGCGTCTGGGAAACATCCTGCGAGAGGGGGAATTCCAGGAGGCACCCGGCTATTAAAGGCCACAGGACCCTGAACCATTTTAAAGGCTTTTTCCCTGGGAAACAACACTCACAAGCCACTGTTCTGGGTGTCAGTTTTCAGGACCGACTTGGCACTCTCAAACCAGACCAAGTTGGCACTGGTGCCACCTTGCATCTGGGAGGCATCCTGCGAGAGGCTGAATTCCTGAAGGCACCAGGCAATTTAAGGCCGCAGGACCCTGAACCATTGTACAGGCTTTTTTCCCTGGGAAACAAAACTCACAATCCATTGTTCTGGGTGTCAGTTTGAAGGACCCACTTGGCACTCTCAAACCTTACAAAGTTGCACTGGTGCCACTTTGCGCCTGGGAGTCATCCTGCGAGAGTCCGAATTCCAGGAGGCCCCTGGACATTTTTGGCCTCAGGTCCCTGAAGCCTTCTACAGGCCTTTGCCCCTGGGAAACAAAACTCACAAGCCACTGTTCTGGGTGTCAGTTTTCAGAACCCACTTGGCACTCTCAAACTAGACTAAGTGGGCACCAGTGCCGCTTAGCGTCTGGGAAACATCCTGCGAGAGGCGGAATTCCAGGAGGCACCCGGCAATTTAAGGCCGCTGGACCCTAAACCATTGTACAGGTTTTTTCCCTGGTAAACCAAACTCAGAAGCCACTGTTCTGGGTTTCAGTTTTCAGGAGCCACTTGGCACTCTCAAACCAGACCAAGTTGGCACTGCTTCCACTTTGCGTCTGGGAGGCATCCTGCGAGAGGTGCAATTCCAGTAGGCCCCCTGAAATTTTAGGCCTCAGGACCCTAAACCACTGTACAGGCTTTTTCCCAGGGAAGCAAAACTTAGAAGCCACTGTTCTGGGTGTCAGTTTCAGGACCCACTTGATACTCTCAAACCAGACCAAGTGTGCACTGGTGCCACCTTGCGTCTGGGAGGCATCCTGCGAGAGGCGGATGTCCAGGAGGCACCTGGCAATTTAAGGCCGCAGGACCCTAAACTATTGTACAGGCTTTTTCCCTGGGAAACAAAACTCAAAAGCCACTGTTCTGGGTGTCACTTGGCAGGACCCGCTTGGCACTCTCAAAAAAGTCCAAGTTTGCACTGGTGCCACTTTGCGTCTGGGAGGCATCCTGCCAGACGCCGAATTCCAGGAGGCACACGGAAACTTAGGGTCTCAGGCCCCTGCGCCAGTCTACAGGCCTTTTTCCCTGGGAAACAAAACTCACAAGCCACTGTTCTGGGTGTCAGTTTTCAGGACCAACTTGGCACTCTCAAACTAGACTAAGTGGGCACCGGTGCCGCTTAGCGTCTGGGAAACATCCTGCGAGAGGGGGAATTCCAGGAAGCAGCCGGATATTAAAGGCCACTGGACACTGAACCATTGTAAAGGATTTTTCCCTGGGAAACAACACTCACAAGCCACTGTTCTGGGTGTCAGTTTTCAGGACCCACTTGACACTCTCAAACCAGACCAAGTTGGCACTGGTGCCACCTTGCATCTGGGAGGCAGCCTGCGAGAGGCTGAATTCCAGAAGGCACCAGGCAATTTAAGGCCGCAGGACCCTGAACCATTGTACAGGCTTTTTCCCTGGGAAACAAAACTCACAATCCATTGTTCTGGGTGTCAGTTTGAAGGACCCACTTGGCACTCTCAAACCTTACAAAGTTGGCACTGGTGCCACTTTGCGTCTGGGAGTCATCCTGCGAGAGGCCGAATTCCAGGAGGCCCCTGGCCATTTTTGGCCTCAGGTCCCTGAAGCCTTTTACAGGCCTTTTCCCCTGGGAAACAAAACTCACAAGCCACTGTTCAGGGTGTCAGTTTTCAGGACACACGTGGCACTCTCAAACCAGACCAAGTTGTCACTGGTGCCACCTTGCCTCTGGGAGGCATCCTGGGAGAGGCGCAATTCGAGAAGGCACCCGGCAATTTAAGGCCGCAGGACCTTGAACCATTTTACAGGCTTTTTTCCTGGGAAACAAAACTCACAAGCCACTGTTCTGGGTGTCAGTTTTCAGGACCCACTTGACACTCACAAACAAGACCAAGTTGGCACTGGTGCCACCTTGCGTCTGGGAGGCATCCTGCGAGAGGCCGGATCTCTAGGAGTCACCCGGCTATTTAAGGCCGCATTACCCTGAACCATTGTACAGGCTTTTTCCCTTGGAAACAAAACTCACAAGCCACTGTTCTGGGTGTCAGTTTGCAGGATCCACTTGGCACTCTCAAACTAGACTAAGTGGGCACCGGTGCCGCTTAGCGTCTGGGAAACATCCTGCGAGAGGGGGAATTCCAGGAGGCACCCGGCTATTAAAGGCCACAGGACCCTGAACCATTTTAAAGGCTTTTTCCCTGGGAAACAACACTCACAAGCCACTGTTCTGGGTGTCAGTTTTCAGGACCGACTTGGCACTCTCAAACCAGACCAAGTTGGCACTGGTGCCACCTTGCATCTGGGAGGCATCCTGCGAGAGGCTGAATTCCTGAAGGCACCAGGCAATTTAAGGCCGCAGGACCCTGAACCATTGTACAGGCTTTTTTCCCTGGGAAACAAAACTCACAATCCATTGTTCTGGGTGTCAGTTTGAAGGACCCACTTGGCACTCTCAAACCTTACAAAGTTGGCACTGGTGCCACTTTGCGTCTGGGAGTCATCCTGCGAGAGGCCGAATTCCAGGAGGCCCCTGGCCATTTTTGGCCTCAGGTCCCTGAAGCCTTTTACAGGCCTTTTCCCCTGGGAAACAAAACTCACAAGCCACTGTTCAGGGTGTCAGTTTTCAGGACACACGTGGCACTCTCAAACCAGACCAAGTTGTCACTGGTGCCACCTTGCCTCTGGGAGGCATCCTGGGAGAGGCGCAATTCGAGAAGGCACCCGGCAATTTAAGGCCGCAGGACCCTGAACCATTTTACAGGCTTTTTTCCTGGGAAACAAAACTCACAAGCCACTGTTCTGGGTGTCAGTTTTCAGGACCCACTTGACACTCACAAACAAGACCAAGTTGGCACTGGTGCCACCTTGCGTCTGGGAGGCATCCTGCGAGAGGCCGGATCTCCAGGAGTCACCCGGCTATTTAAGGCCGCATTACCCTGAACCATTGTACAGGCTTTTTCCCTTGGAAACAAAACTCACAAGCCACTGTTCTGGGTGTCAGTTTGCAGGATCCACTTGGCACTCTCAAACTAGACTAAGTGGGCACCGGTGCCGCTTAGCGTCTGGGAAACATCCTGCGAGAGGGGGAATTCCAGGAGGCACCCGGCTATTAAAGGCCACAGGACCCTGAACCATTTTAAAGGCTTTTTCCCTGGGAAACAACACTCACAAGCCACTGTTCTGGGTGTCAGTTTTCAGGACCGACTTGGCACTCTCAAACCAGACCAAGTTGGCACTGGTGCCACCTTGCATCTGGGAGGCATCCTGCGAGAGGCTGAATTCCTGAAGGCACCAGGCAATTTAAGGCCGCAGGACCCTGAACCATTGTACAGGCTTTTTTCCCTGGGAAACAAAACTCACAATCCATTGTTCTGGGTGTCAGTTTGAAGGACCCACTTGGCACTCTCAAACCTTACAAAGTTGGCACTGGTGCCACTTTGCGTCTGGGAGTCATCCTGCGAGAGGCCGAATTCCAGGAGGCCCCTGGCCATTTTTGGCCTCAGGTCCCTGAAGCCTTTTACAGGCCTTTTCCCCTGGGAAACAAAACTCACAAGCCACTGTTCAGGGTGTCAGTTTTCAGGACACACGTGGCACTCTCAAACCAGACCAAGTTGTCACTGGTGCCACCTTGCCTCTGGGAGGCATCCTGGGAGAGGCGCAATTCGAGAAGGCACCCGGCAATTTAAGGCCGCAGGACCCTGAACCATTTTACAGGCTTTTTTCCTGGGAAACAAAACTCACAAGCCACTGTTCTGGGTGTCAGTTTTCAGGACCCACTTGACACTCACAAACAAGACCAAGTTGGCACTGGTGCCACCTTGCGTCTGGGAGGCATCCTGCGAGAGGCCGGATCTCCAGGAGTCACCCGGCTATTTAAGGCCCCATTACCCTGAACCATTGTACAGGCTTTTTCCCTTGGAAACAAAACTCACAAGCCACTGTTCTGGGTGTCAGTTTGCAGGATCCACTTGGCACTCTCAAACTAGACTAAGTGGGCACCGGTGCCGCTTAGCGTCTGGGAAACATCCTGCGAGAGGGGGAATTCCAGGAGGCACCCGGCTATTAAAGGCCACAGGACCCTGAACCATTTTAAAGGCTTTTTCCCTGGGAAACAACACTCACAAGCCACTGTTCTGGGTGTCAGTTTTCAGGACCGACTTGGCACTCTCAAACCAGACCAAGTTGGCACTGGTGCCACCTTGCATCTGGGAGGCATCCTGCGAGAGGCTGAATTCCTGAAGGCACCAGGCAATTTAAGGCCGCAGGACCCTGAACCATTGTACAGGCTTTTTTCCCTGGGAAACAAAACTCACAATCCATTGTTCTGGGTGTCAGTTTGAAGGACCCACTTGGCACTCTCAAACCTTACAAAGTTGGCACTGGTGCCACTTTGCGCCTGGGAGTCATCCTGCGAGAGTCCGAATTCCAGGAGGCCCCTGGACATTTTTGGCCTCAGGTCCCTGAAGCCTTCTACAGGCCTTTGCCCCTGGGAAACAAAACTCACAAGCCACTGTTCTGGGTGTCAGTTTTCAGAACCCACTTGGCACTCTCAAACTAGACTAAGTGGGCACCAGTGCCGCTTAGCGTCTGGGAAACATCCTGCGAGAGGCGGAATTCCAGGAGGCACCCGGCAATTTAAGGCCGCTGGACCCTAAACCATTGTACAGGTTTTTTCCCTGGTAAACCAAACTCACAAGGCACTGTTCTGGGTTTCAGTTTTCAGGAGCCACTTGGCACTCTCAAACCAGACCAAGTTGGCACTGCTTCCACTTTGCGTCTGGGAGGCATCCTGCGAGAGGTGCAATTCCAGTAGGCCCCCTGAAATTTTAGGCCTCAGGACCCTAAACCACTGTACAGGCTTTTTCCCAGGGAAGCAAAACTTAGAAGCCACTGTTCTGGGTGTCAGTTTCAGGACCCACTTGATACTCTCAAACCAGACCAAGTCTGCACTGGTGCCACCTTGCGTCTGGGAGGCATCCTGCGAGAGGCGGATGTCCAGGAGGCACCTGGCAATTTAAGGCCGCAGGACCCTAAACTATTGTACAGGCTTTTTCCCTGGGAAACAAAACTCAAAAGCCACTGTTCTGGGTGTCACTTGGCAGGACCCGCTTGGCACTCTCAAAAAAGTCCAAGTTTGCACTGGTGCCACTTTGCGTCTGGGAGGCATCCTGCCAGACGCCGAATTCCAGGAGGCACACGGAAACTTAGGGTCTCAGGCCCCTGCGCCAGTCTACAGGCCTTTTTCCCTGGGAAACAAAACTCACAAGCCACTGTTCTGGGTGTCAGTTTTCAGGACCAACTTGGCACTCTCAAACAAGACTAAGTGGGCACCGGTGCCGCTTAGCGTCTGGGAAACATCCTGCGAGAGGGGGAATTCCAGGAAGCAGCCGGATATTAAAGGCCACTGGACACTGAACCATTGTAAACGCTTTTTCCCTGGGAAACAACACTCACAAGCCACTGTTCTGGGTGTCAGTTTTCAGGACCCACTTGACACTCTCAAACCAGACCAAGTTGGCACTGGTGCCACCTTGCATCTGGGAGGCATCCTGCGAGAGGCTGAATTCCAGAAGGCACCAGGCAATTTAAGGCCGCAGGACCCTGAACCATTGTACAGGCTTTTTTCCCTGGGAAACAAAACTCACAATCCATTGTTCTGGGTGTCAGTTTGAAGGACCCACTTGGCACTCTCAAACCTTACAAAGTTGGCACTGGTGCCACTTTGCGTCTGGGAGTCATCCTGCGAGAGGCCGAATTCCAGGAGGCCCCTGGCCATTTTTGGCCTCAGGTCCCTGAAGCCTTTTACAGGCCTTTTCCCCTGGGAAAAAAAAACTCACAAGCCACTGTTCAGGGTGTCAGTTTTCAGGACACACGTGGCACTCTCAAACCAGACCAAGTTGTCACTGGTGCCACCTTGCCTCTGGGAGGCATCCTGGGAGAGGCGCAATTCGAGAAGGCACCCGGCAATTTAAGGCCGCAGGACCCTGAACCATTTTACAGGCTTTTTTCCTGGGAAACAAAACTCACAAGCCACTGTTCTGGGTGTCAGTTTTCAGGA
Organism: Fringilla coelebs; assembly: GCF_963513975.1. Classification (NCBI taxonomy): domain Eukaryota; kingdom Metazoa; phylum Chordata; class Aves; order Passeriformes; family Fringillidae; genus Fringilla; species Fringilla coelebs. Next base: position 91,970 of record NW_028167571.1, read on the forward strand.
CCCACTTGACACTCACAAACAAGACCAAGTTGGCACTGGTGCCACCTTGCGTCTGGGAGGCATCCTGCGAGAGGCCGGATCTCCAGGAGTCACCCGGCTATTTAAGGCCGCATAACCCTGAACCATTGTACAGGCTTTTTCCCTGGGAAACAACACTCACAAGCCACTGTTCTGGGTGTCAGTTTTCAGGACCGACTTGGCACTCTCAAACCAGACCAAGTTGGCACTGGTGCCACCTTGCATCTGGGAGGCATCCTGCGAGAGGCTGAATTCCTGAAGGCACCAGGCAATTTAAGGCCGCAGGACCCTGAACCATTGTACAGGCTTTTTCCCTGGGAAACAAAACTCACAATCCATTGTTCTGGGTGTCAGTTTGAAGGACCCACTTGGCACTCTCAAACCTTACAAAGTTGGCACTGGTGCCACTTTGCGTCTGGGAGTCATCCTGCGAGAGTCCGAATTCCAGGCGGCCCCTGGCCATTTTTGGCCTCAGGTCCCTGAAGCCTTCTACAGGCCTTTTCCCTGGGAAACAAAACTAAAAAGCCACTGTTCTGGGTGTCATTTTACAGGACACACGTGGCACTCTCAAACGAGACCAAGTTTGAACTGGTGCCACCTTGCGTCTGGGAGGCATCCTGCAAGAGGCGGATGTCCAGGAGGCACCTGGCAATTTAAGGCCGCAGGACCCTAAACTATTGTACAGGCTTTTTCCCTGGGAAACAAAACTCAAAAGCCACTGTTCTGGGTGTCAGTTGGCAGGACCCGCTTGGCACTCTCAAAAAAGTCCAAGTTTGCACTGGTGCCACTTTGCGTCTGGGAGGCATCCTGCCAGACGCCGAATTCCAGGAGGCACACGGAAACTTAGGGCCTCAGGCCCCTACGCCAGTCTACAGGCCTTTTTCCCTGGGAAACAAAACTCACAAGCCACTGTTCTGGGTGTCAGTTTGCAGGACCCTCTTTTCACTCTCAAACTAGACCAAGTTTGCATTGGTGCCACCTTGCGTCTGGGAGGCATCCTGCGAGAGGGGGAATTCCAGAAGGCACCGGGCCATTTAAAGTTTCATGCCCCTGAACCATTATACAGGCCTTTTCCCTGGGAAACAAAACTAAAAAGCCACTGTTCTGGGTGTCATTTTGCAGGACACACGTGGCACTCTCAAACGAGACCAAGTTTGAACTGGTGCCACCTTGCATCTGGGAGGCATTCTGCGAGAGGCGGATGTCCAGGAGGCACCTGGCAATTTAAGGCCGCAGGACCCTAAACTATTGTACAGGCTGTTTCCCTGGGAAACAAAACTCAAAAGCCACTGTTCTGGGTGTCAGTTGGCAGGACCCGCTTGGCACTCTCAAAAAAGCCCAAGTTTGCACTGGTGCCACTTTGCGTCTGGGAGGCATCCTGCGTGACGCCGAATTCCAGGAGGCACACGGAAACTTAGGGTCTCAGGCCCCTGCGCCAGTCTACAGGCCTTTTTCCCTTGGAAACAAAACTCACAAGCCACTGTTCTGGGTGTCAGTTTTCAGGACCAACTTGGCACTCTCAAACTAGACTAAGTGGGCACCGGTGCCGCTTAGCGTCTGGGAAACATCCTGCGAGAGGCGGAATTCCAGGAGGCACCTGGCAATTTAAGGCCGCAGTACCCTAAACAGTTCTACAGGCCTTTACCCTAGGACACAAAACTCACAAGCCACTCTTGTGGGTGTCACTTTGCAGGACCCACTTTTCACTCTCAAACTAGACCAAGTGTGCACTGGTGCCACCTTGCTTCTGGGAGGCATCCTGCGAGAGGCTGAATTCCAGAAGGCACCTGGCCATTTAAAGTTTCATGCCCCTCAACCATTGTACAGGCTTTTTCCCTGGGAAACAAAACTCACAAGCCACTGTTCTGGGTGTCAGTTTTCAAGAGCCACTTGGCACTCTCAAACCAGTCCAAGTTGGCACTGCTTCCACGTTGCGTCTGGGAGGCATCCTGCGAGAGGCAAAATTCCAGTAGGCCCCCTGAAATTTCAGGCCGCAGGACCCTGAACCATTGTACAGGCTTTTTCCCTGGGAAACAAAACTCACAAGCCACTGTTCTGGTTGCCCGTTTCCAAGACCCACTAGGCACTCTCAAACCAGACCATGTTGGCACTGCTGCCACCCCGGTCTTGGAGGCATCCTGCGAGAGGCGCAATTCGAGGAGGCACCCGGCAATTTAAAGCCGCAGGACCCTTAACCATTGTACAGGATTTTACCTGGGAAAAAAAAACTCACAAGCCACTGTTCTGGGTGTCAGTTCTCAGGACCCACTTGGAACTCTCAAACCCTAGCAAGTTGGCACTGGTGCCACTTTGCGCCTGGGAGGCATCCTGCGAGAGGCGGAATTCCAGAAGGCACCTGGCCATTTTTGGCCTCAGGTCCCTGAAACCTCCTAAAGGCCTTTCTCCCTGGGAAACAAAACTCACAAGCCACTGTTCTCGGTATCAGTTTGCAGGACCCTCTTTTCACTCTTAAACTAGACCAAGTTGGCATTGGTGCCACCTTGCGTCTGGGAGGCATCCTGCGAGAGGCCGAATTCCAGAAGGCACCTGGCCATTTAAAGTTTCATGCCCCTGAACCATTATACAGGCCTTTTCCCTGAAAAACAAAAATAAAAAGCCACTGTTCTGGGTGTCATTTTGCAGGACACACGTGGCACTCTCAAACGAGACCAAGTTTGAACTGGTGCCATTTTGCATCTGGGAGGCATTCTGCGAGAGGCGGATGTCCAGGAGGCACCTGGCAATTTAAGGCCGCAGGACCCTAAACTATTGTACAGGCTTTTTCCCTGGGAAACAAAACTCAAAAGCCACTGTTCTGGGTGTCACTTGGCAGGACCCGCTTGGAAATCTCAAAAAAGTCCAGGTTTGCACTGGTGCCACTTTGCGTCTGGGAGGCATCCTGCCAGACGCCGAATTCCAGGAGGCACACGGAAACTTAGGGTCTCAGGCCCCTGCGCCAGTCTACACGCCTTTTTCCCTGGGAAACAAAACTCACAAGCCACTGTTCTGGGTGTCAGTTTTCAGGACCAACTTGGCACTCTCAAACTAGACTAAGTGGGCACCGGTGCCGCTTAGCGTCTGGGAAACATCCTGCGAGAGGGGGAATTCCAGGAAGCAGCCGGATATTAAAGGCCACTGGACACTGAACCATTGTAAACGCTTTTTCCCTGGGAAACAAAAATCACAAGCCACTGTTCTGGGTGTCAGTTTTCAGGACCCACTTGACACTCTCAAACCAGACCAAGTTGGCACTGGTGCCACCTTGCATCTGGGAGGCAGCCTGCGAGAGGCTGAATTCCAGAAGGCACCAGGCAATTTAAGGCCGCAGGACCCTGAACCATTGTACAGGCTTTTTCCCTGGGAAACAAAACTCAGAATCCATTGTTCTGGGTGTCAGTTTGAAGGACCCACTTGGCACTCTCAAACCTTACAAAGTTGGCACTGGTGCCACTTTGCGTCTGGGAGTCATCCTGCGAGAGGCCGAATTCCAGGAGGCCCCTGGCCATTTTTGGCCTCAGGTACCTGAAGCCTTTTACAGGCCTTTTCCCCTGGGAAACAAAACTCACAAGCCACTGTTCAGGGTGTCAGTTTTCAGGACACACGTGGCACTCTCAAACCAGACCAAGTTGTCACTGGTGCCACCTTGCCTCTGGGAGGCATCCTGCGAGAGGCGCAATTCGAGAAGGCACCCGGCAATTTAAGGCCGCAGGACCCTGAACCATTTTACAGGCTTTTTTCCTGGGAAACAAAACTCACAAGCCGCTGTTCTGGGTGTCAGTTTTCAGGACCCACTTGACACTCACAAACAAGACCAAGTTGGCACTGGTGCCACCTTGCGTCTGGGAGGCATCCTGCGAGAGGCCGGATCTCCAGGAGTCACCCGGCTATTTAAGGCCGCATTACCCTGAACCATTGTACAGGCCTTTTTCCCTTGGAAACAAAACTCACAAGCCACTGTTCTGGGTGTCAGTTTTCAGGACCCACTTGACACTCACAAACAAGACCAAGTTGGCACTGGTGCCACCTTGCGTCTGGGAGGCATCCTGCGAGAGGCCGGATCTCCAGGAGTCACCCGGCTATTTAAGGCCGCATTACCCTGAACCATTGTACAGGCTTTTTCCCTTGGAAACAAAACTCACAAGCCACTGTTCTGGGTGTCAGTTTGCAGGATCCACTTGGCACTCTCAAACTAGACTAAGTGGGCACCGGTGCCGCTTAGCGTCTGGGAAACATCCTGCGAGAGGGGGAATTCCAGGAGGCACCCGGCTATTAAAGGCCACAGGACCCTGAACCATTTTAAAGGCTTTTTCCCTGGGAAACAACACTCACAAGCCACTGTTCTGGGTGTCAGTTTTCAGGACCGACTTGGCACTCTCAAACCAGACCAAGTTGGCACTGGTGCCACCTTGCATCTGGGAGGCATCCTGCGAGAGGCTGAATTCCTGAAGGCACCAGGCAATTTAAGGCCGCAGGACCCTGAACCATTGTACAGGCTTTTTCCCTGGGAAACAAAACTCACAATCCATTGTTCTGGGTGTCAGTTTGAAGGACCCACTTGGCACTCTCAAACCTTACAAAGTTGGCACTGGTGCCACTTTGCGCCTGGGAGTCATCCTGCGAGAGTCCGAATTCCAGGAGGCCCCTGGACATTTTTGGCCTCAGGTCCCTGAAGCCTTCTACAGGCCTTTGCCCCTGGGAAACAAAACTCACAAGCCACTGTTCTGGGTTTCAGTTTTCAGAACCCACTTGGCACTCTCAAACTAGACTAAGTGGGCACCAGTGCCGCTTAGCGTCTGGGAAACATCCTGCGAGAGGCGGAATTCCAGGAGGCACCCGGCAATTTAAGGCCGCTGGACCCTAAACCATTGTACAGGTTTTTTCCCTGGTAAACCAAACTCAGAAGCCACTGTTCTGGGTTTCAGTTTTCAGGAGCCACTTGGCACTCTCAAACCAGACCAAGTTGGCACTGCTTCCACTTTGCGTCTGGGAGGCATCCTGCGAGAGGTGCAATTCCAGTAGGCCCCCTGAAATTTTAGGCCTCAGGACCCTAAACCACTGTACAGGCTTTTTCCCAGGGAAGCAAAACTTAGAAGCCACTGTTCTGGGTGTCAGTTTCAGGACCCACTTGATACTCTCAAACCAGACCAAGTCTGCACTGGTGCCACCTTGCGTCTGGGAGGCATCCTGCGAGAGGCGGATGTCCAGGAGGCACCTGGCAATTTAAGGCCGCAGGAACCTAAACTATTGTACAGGCTTTTTCCCTGGGAAACAAAACTCAAAAGCCACTGTTCTGGGTGTCAGCTGGCAGGACCCGCTTGGCACTCTCAAAAAAGTCCAAGTTTGCACTGGTGCCACTTTGCGTCTGGGAGGCATCCTGCCAGACGCCGAATTCCAGGAGGCACACGGAAACTTAGGGTCTCAGGCCCCTGCGCCAGTCTACAGGCCTTTTTCCCTGGGAAACAAAACTCACAAGCCACTGTTCTGGGTGTCAGTTTTCAGGACCAACTTGGCACTCTGAAACTAGACTAAGTGGGCACCGGTGCCGCTTAGCGTCTGGGAAACATCCTGCGAGAGGGGGAATTCCAGGAAGCAGCCGGATATTAAAGGCCACTGGACACTGAACCATTGTAAACGCTTTTTCCCTGGGAAACAAAACTCACAAGCCACTCTTGTGGGTGTCAGTTTTCAGGACCCACTTGACACTCTCAAACCAGACCAAGTTGGCACTGGTGCCACCTTGCATCTGGGAGGCAGGCTGCGAGAGGCTGAATTCCAGAAGGCACCAGGCAATTTAAGGCCGCAGGACCCTGAACCATTGTACAGGCTTTTTCCCTGGGAAACAAAACTCACAATCCATTGTTCTGGGTGTCAGTTTGAAGGACCCACTTGGCACTCTCAAACCTTACAAAGTTGGCACTGGTGCCACTTTGCGTCTGGGAGTCATCCTGCGAGAGGCCGAATTCCAGGAGGCCCCTGGCCATTTTTGGCCTCAGGTACCTGAAGCCTTTTACAGGCCTTTTCCCCTGGGAAACAAAACTCACAAGCCACTGTTCAGGGTGTCAGTTTTCAGGACACACGTGGCACTCTCAAACCAGACCAAGTTGTCACTGGTGCCACCTTGCCTCTGGGAGGCATCCTGGGAGAGGCGCAATTCGAGAAGGCACCCGGCAATTTAAGGCCGCAGGACCCTGAACCATTTTACAGGCTTTTTTCCTGGGAAACAAAACTCACAAGCCACTGTTCTGGGTGTCAGTTTTCAGGACCCACTTGACACTCACAAACAAGACCAAGTTGGCACTGGTGCCACCTTGCGTCTGGGAGGCATCCTGCGAGAGGCCGGATCTCCAGGAGTCACCCGGCTATTTAAGGCCGCATTACCCTGAACCATTGTACAGGCTTTTTCCCTTGGAAACAAAACTCACAAGCCACTGTTCTGGGTGTCAGTTTGCAGGATCCACTTGGCACTCTCAAACTAGACTAAGTGGGCACCGGTGCCGCTTAGCGTCTGGGAAACATCCTGCGAGAGGGGGAATTCCAGGAGGCACCCGGCTATTAAAGGCCACAGGACCCTGAACCATTTTAAAGGCTTTTTCCCTGGGAAACAACACTCACAAGCCACTGTTCTGGGTGTCAGTTTTCAGGACCGACTTGGCACTCTCAAACCAGACCAAGTTGGCACTGGTGCCACCTTGCATCTGGGAGGCATCCTGCGAGAGGCTGAATTCCTGAAGGCACCAGGCAATTTAAGGCCGCAGGACCCTGAACCATTGTACAGGCTTTTTTCCCTGGGAAACAAAACTCACAATCCATTGTTCTGGGTGTCAGTTTGAAGGACCCACTTGGCACTCTCAAACCTTACAAAGTTGCACTGGTGCCACTTTGCGCCTGGGAGTCATCCTGCGAGAGTCCGAATTCCAGGAGGCCCCTGGACATTTTTGGCCTCAGGTCCCTGAAGCCTTCTACAGGCCTTTGCCCCTGGGAAACAAAACTCACAAGCCACTGTTCTGGGTTTCAGTTTTCAGAACCCACTTGGCACTCTCAAACTAGACTAAGTGGGCACCAGTGCCGCTTAGCGTCTGGGAAACATCCTGCGAGAGGCGGAATTCCAGGAGGCACCCGGCAATTTAAGGCCGCTGGACCCTAAACCATTGTACAGGTTTTTTCCCTGGTAAACCAAACTCACAAGGCACTGTTCTGGGTTTCAGTTTTCAGGAGCCACTTGGCACTCTCAAACCAGACCAAGTTGGCACTGCTTCCACTTTGCGTCTGGGAGGCATCCTGCGAGAGGTGCAATTCCAGTAGGCCCCCTGAAATTTTAGGCCTCAGGACCCTAAACCACTGTACAGGCTTTTTCCCAGGGAAGCAAAACTTAGAAGCCACTGTTCTGGGTGTCAGTTTCAGGACCCACTTGATACTCTCAAACCAGACCAAGTGTGCACTGGTGCCACCTTGCGTCTGGGAGGCATCCTGCGAGAGGCGGATGTCCAGGAGGCACCTGGCAATTTAAGGCCGCAGGACCCTAAACTATTGTACAGGCTTTTTCCCTGGGAAACAAAACTCAAAAGCCACTGTTCTGGGTGTCACTTGGCAGGACCCGCTTGGCACTCTCAAAAAAGTCCAAGTTTGCACTGGTGCCACTTTGCGTCTGGGAGGCATCCTGCCAGACGCCGAATTCCAGGAGGCACACGGAAACTTAGGGTCTCAGGCCCCTGCGCCAGTCTACAGGCCTTTTTCCCTGGGAAACAAAACTCACAAGCCACTGTTCTGGGTGTCAGTTTTCAGGACCAACTTGGCACTCTCAAACTAGACTAAGTGGGCACCGGTGCCGCTTAGCGTCTGGGAAACATCCTGCGAGAGGGGGAATTCCAGGAAGCAGCCGGATATTAAAGGCCACTGGACACTGAACCATTGTAAACGCTTTTTCCCTGGGAAACAAAAATCACAAGCCACTGTTCTGGGTGTCAGTTTTCAGGACCCACTTGACACTCTCAAACCAGACCAAGTTGGCACTGGTGCCACCTTGCATCTGGGAGGCAGGCTGCGAGAGGCTGAATTCCAGAAGGCACCAGGCAATTTAAGGCCGCAGGACCCTGAACCATTGTACAGGCTTTTTCCCTGGGAAACAAAACTCACAATCCATTGTTCTGGGTGTCAGTTTGAAGGACCCACTTGGCACTCTCAAACCTTACAAAGTTGGCACTGGTGCCACTTTGCGTCTGGGAGTCATCCTGCGAGAGGCCGAATTCCAGGAGGCCCCTGGCCATTTTTGGCCTCAGGTACCTGAAGCCTTTTACAGGCCTTTTCCCCTGGGAAACAAAACTCACAAGCCACTGTTCAGGGTGTCAGTTTTCAGGACACACGTGGCACTCTCAAACCAGACCAAGTTGTCACTGGTGCCACCTTGCCTCTGGGAGGCATCCTGCGAGAGGCGCAATTCGAGAAGGCACCCGGCAATTTAAGGCCGCAGGACCCTGAACCATTTTACAGGCTTTTTTCCTGGGAAACAAAACTCACAAGCCGCTGTTCTGGGTGTCAGTTTTCAGGACCCACTTGACACTCACAAACAAGACCAAGTTGGCACTGGTGCCACCTTGCGTCTGGGAGGCATCCTGCGAGAGGCCGGATCTCCAGGAGTCACCCGGCTATTTAAGGCCGCATTACCCTGAACCATTGTACAGGCCTTTTTCCCTTGGAAACAAAACTCACAAGCCACTGTTCTGGGTGTCAGTTTTCAGGACCCACTTGACACTCACAAACAAGACCAAGTTGGCACTGGTGCCACCTTGCGTCTGGGAGGCATCCTGCGAGAGGCCGGATCTCCAGGAGTCACCCGGCTATTTAAGGCCGCATTACCCTGAACCATTGTACAGGCTTTTTCCCTTGGAAACAAAACTCACAAGCCACTGTTCTGGGTGTCAGTTTGCAGGATCCACTTGGCACTCTCAAACTAGACTAAGTGGGCACCGGTGCCGCTTAGCGTCTGGGAAACATCCTGCGAGAGGGGGAATTCCAGGAGGCACCCGGCTATTAAAGGCCACAGGACCCTGAACCATTTTAAAGGCTTTTTCCCTGGGAAACAACACTCACAAGCCACTGTTCTGGGTGTCAGTTTTCAGGACCGACTTGGCACTCTCAAACCAGACCAAGTTGGCACTGGTGCCACCTTGCATCTGGGAGGCATCCTGCGAGAGGCTGAATTCCTGAAGGCACCAGGCAATTTAAGGACGCAGGACCCTGAACCATTGTACAGGCTTTTTTCCCTGGGAAACAAAACTCACAATCCATTGTTCTGGGTGTCAGTTTGAAGGACCCACTTGGCACTCTCAAACCTTACAAAGTTGCACTGGTGCCACTTTGCGCCTGGGAGTCATCCTGCGAGAGTCCGAATTCCAGGAGGCCCCTGGACATTTTTGGCCTCAGGTCCCTGAAGCCTTCTACAGGCCTTTGCCCCTGGGAAACAAAACTCACAAGCCACTGTTCTGGGTTTCAGTTTTCAGAACCCACTTGGCACTCTCAAACTAGACTAAGTGGGCACCAGTGCCGCTTAGCGTCTGGGAAACATCCTGCGAGAGGCGGAATTCCAGGAGGCACCCGGCAATTTAAGGCCGCTGGACCCTAAACCATTGTACAGGTTTTTTCCCTGGTAAACCAAACTCACAAGGCACTGTTCTGGGTTTCAGTTTTCAGGAGCCACTTGGCACTCTCAAACCAGACCAAGTTGGCACTGCTTCCACTTTGCGTCTGGGAGGCATCCTGCGAGAGGTGCAATTCCAGTAGGCCCCCTGAAATTTTAGGCCTCAGGACCCTAAACCACTGTACAGGCTTTTTCCCAGGGAAGCAAAACTTAGAAGCCACTGTTCTGGGTGTCAGTTTCAGGACCCACTTGATACTCTCAAACCAGACCAAGTGTGCACTGGTGCCACCTTGCGTCTGGGAGGCATCCTGCGAGAGGCGGATGTCCAGGAGGCACCTGGCAATTTAAGGCCGCAGGACCCTAAACTATTGTACAGGCTTTTTCCCTGGGAAACAAAACTCAAAAGCCACTGTTCTGGGTGTCACTTGGCAGGACCCGCTTGGCACTCTCAAAAAAGTCCAAGTTTGCACTGGTGCCACTTTGCGTCTGGGAGGCATCCTGCCAGACGCCGAATTCCAGGAGGCACACGGAAACTTAGGGTCTCAGGCCCCTGCGCCAGTCTACAGGCCTTTTTCCCTGGGAAACAAAACTCACAAGCCACTGTTCTGGGTGTCAGTTTTCAGGACCAACTTGGCACTCTCAAACTAGACTAAGTGGGCACCGGTGCCGCTTAGCGTCTGGGAAACATCCTGCGAGAGGGGGAATTCCAGGAAGCAGCCGGATATTAAAGGCCACTGGACACTGAACCATTGTAAACGCTTTTTCCCTGGGAAACAAAAATCACAAGCCACTGTTCTGGGTGTCAGTTTTCAGGACCCACTTGACACTCTCAAACCAGACCAAGTTGGCACTGGTGCCACCTTGCATCTGGGAGGCAGCCTGCGAGAGGCTGAATTCCAGAAGGCACCAGGCAATTTAAGGCCGCAGGACCCTGAACCATTGTACAGGCTTTTTCCCTGGGAAACAAAACTCACAATCCATTGTTCTGGGTGTCAGTTTGAAGGACCCACTTGGCACTCTCAAACCTTACAAAGTTGGCACTGGTGCCACTTTGCGTCTGGGAGTCATCCTGCGAGAGGCCGAATTCCAGGAGGCCCCTGGCCATTTTTGGCCTCAGGTACCTGAAGCCTTTTACAGGCCTTTTCCCCTGGGAAACAAAACTCACAAGCCACTGTTCAGGGTGTCAGTTTTCAGGACACACGTGGCACTCTCAAACCAGACCAAGTTGTCACTGGTGCCACCTTGCCTCTGGGAGGCATCCTGCGAGAGGCGCAATTCGAGAAGGCACCCGGCAATTTAAGGCCGCAGGACCCTGAACCATTTTACAGGCTTTTTTCCTGGGAAACAAAACTCACAAGCCGCTGTTCTGGGTGTCAGTTTTCAGGACCCACTTGACACTCACAAACAAGACCAAGTTGGCACTGGTGCCACCTTGCGTCTGGGAGGCATCCTGCGAGAGGCCGGATCTCCAGGAGTCACCCGGCTATTTAAGGCCGCATTACCCTGAACCATTGTACAGGCCTTTTTCCCTTGGAAACAAAACTCACAAGCCACTGTTCTGGGTGTCAGTTTTCAGGACCCACTTGACACTCACAAACAAGACCAAGTTGGCACTGGTGCCACCTTGCGTCTGGGAGGCATCCTGCGAGAGGCCGGATCTCCAGGAGTCACCCGGCTATTTAAGGCCGCATTACCCTGAACCATTGTACAGGCTTTTTCCCTTGGAAACAAAACTCACAAGCCACTGTTCTGGGTGTCAGTTTGCAGGATCCACTTGGCACTCTCAAACTAGACTAAGTGGGCACCGGTGCCGCTTAGCGTCTGGGAAACATCCTGCGAGAGGGGGAATTCCAGGAGGCACCCGGCTATTAAAGGCCACAGGACCCTGAACCATTTTAAAGGCTTTTTCCCTGGGAAACAACACTCACAAGCCACTGTTCTGGGTGTCAGTTTTCAGGACCGACTTGGCACTCTCAAACCAGACCAAGTTGGCACTGGTGCCACCTTGCATCTGGGAGGCATCCTGCGAGAGGCTGAATTCCTGAAGGCACCAGGCAATTTAAGGCCGCAGGACCCTGAACCATTGTACAGGCTTTTTCCCTGGGAAACAAAACTCACAATCCATTGTTCTGGGTGTCAGTTTGAAGGACCCACTTGGCACTCTCAAACCTTACAAAGTTGGCACTGGTGCCACTTTGCGCCTGGGAGTCATCCTGCGAGAGTCCGAATTCCAGGAGGCCCCTGGACATTTTTGGCCTCAGGTCCCTGAAGCCTTCTACAGGCCTTTGCCCCTGGGAAACAAAACTCACAAGCCACTGTTCTGGGTTTCAGTTTTCAGAACCCACTTGGCACTCTCAAACTAGACTAAGTGGGCACCAGTGCCGCTTAGCGTCTGGGAAACATCCTGCGAGAGGCGGAATTCCAGGAGGCACCCGGCAATTTAAGGCCGCTGGACCCTAAACCATTGTACAGGTTTTTTCCCTGGTAAACCAAACTCAGAAGCCACTGTTCTGGGTTTCAGTTTTCAGGAGCCACTTGGCACTCTCAAACCAGACCAAGTTGGCACTGCTTCCACTTTGCGTCTGGGAGGCATCCTGCGAGAGGTGCAATTCCAGTAGGCCCCCTGAAATTTTAGGCCTCAGGACCCTAAACCACTGTACAGGCTTTTTCCCAGGGAAGCAAAACTTAGAAGCCACTGTTCTGGGTGTCAGTTTCAGGACCCACTTGATACTCTCAAACCAGACCAAGTCTGCACTGGTGCCACCTTGCGTCTGGGAGGCATCCTGCGAGAGGCGGATGTCCAGGAGGCACCTGGCAATTTAAGGCCGCAGGAACCTAAACTATTGTACAGGCTTTTTCCCTGGGAAACAAAACTCAAAAGCCACTGTTCTGGGTGTCAGCTGGCAGGACCCGCTTGGCACTCTCAAAAAAGTCCAAGTTTGCACTGGTGCCACTTTGCGTCTGGGAGGCATCCTGCCAGACGCCGAATTCCAGGAGGCACACGGAAACTTAGGGTCTCAGGCCCCTGCGCCAGTCTACAGGCCTTTTTCCCTGGGAAACAAAACTCACAAGCCACTGTTCTGGGTGTCAGTTTTCAGGACCAACTTGGCACTCTGAAACTAGACTAAGTGGGCACCGGTGCCGCTTAGCGTCTGGGAAACATCCTGCGAGAGGGGGAATTCCAGGAAGCAGCCGGATATTAAAGGCCACTGGACACTGAACCATTGTAAACGCTTTTTCCCTGGGAAACAAAACTCACAAGCCACTCTTGTGGGTGTCAGTTTTCAGGACCCACTTGACACTCTCAAACCAGACCAAGTTGGCACTGGTGCCACCTTGCATCTGGGAGGCAGGCTGCGAGAGGCTGAATTCCAGAAGGCACCAGGCAATTTAAGGCCGCAGGACCCTGAACCATTGTACAGGCTTTTTCCCTGGGAAACAAAACTCACAATCCATTGTTCTGGGTGTCAGTTTGAAGGACCCACTTGGCACTCTCAAACCTTACAAAGTTGGCACTGGTGCCACTTTGCGTCTGGGAGTCATCCTGCGAGAGGCCGAATTCCAGGAGGCCCCTGGCCATTTTTGGCCTCAGGTACCTGAAGCCTTTTACAGGCCTTTTCCCCTGGGAAACAAAACTCACAAGCCACTGTTCAGGGTGTCAGTTTTCAGGACACACGTGGCACTCTCAAACCAGACCAAGTTGTCACTGGTGCCACCTTGCCTCTGGGAGGCATCCTGGGAGAGGCGCAATTCGAGAAGGCACCCGGCAATTTAAGGCCGCAGGACCCTGAACCATTTTACAGGCTTTTTTCCTGGGAAACAAAACTCACAAGCCACTGTTCTGGGTGTCAGTTTTCAGGACCCACTTGACACTCACAAACAAGACCAAGTTGGCACTGGTGCCACCTTGCGTCTGGGAGGCATCCTGCGAGAGGCCGGATCTCCAGGAGTCACCCGGCTATTTAAGGCCGCATTACCCTGAACCATTGTACAGGCTTTTTCCCTTGGAAACAAAACTCACAAGCCACTGTTCTGGGTGTCAGTTTGCAGGATCCACTTGGCACTCTCAAACTAGACTAAGTGGGCACCGGTGCCGCTTAGCGTCTGGGAAACATCCTGCGAGAGGGGGAATTCCAGGAGGCACCCGGCTATTAAAGGCCACAGGACCCTGAACCATTTTAAAGGCTTTTTCCCTGGGAAACAACACTCACAAGCCACTGTTCTGGGTGTCAGTTTTCAGGACCGACTTGGCACTCTCAAACCAGACCAAGTTGGCACTGGTGCCACCTTGCATCTGGGAGGCATCCTGCGAGAGGCTGAATTCCTGAAGGCACCAGGCAATTTAAGGCCGCAGGACCCTGAACCATTGTACAGGCTTTTTTCCCTGGGAAACAAAACTCACAATCCATTGTTCTGGGTGTCAGTTTGAAGGACCCACTTGGCACTCTCAAACCTTACAAAGTTGCACTGGTGCCACTTTGCGCCTGGGAGTCATCCTGCGAGAGTCCGAATTCCAGGAGGCCCCTGGACATTTTTGGCCTCAGGTCCCTGAAGCCTTCTACAGGCCTTTGCCCCTGGGAAACAAAACTCACAAGCCACTGTTCTGGGTTTCAGTTTTCAGAACCCACTTGGCACTCTCAAACTAGACTAAGTGGGCACCAGTGCCGCTTAGCGTCTGGGAAACATCCTGCGAGAGGCGGAATTCCAGGAGGCACCCGGCAATTTAAGGCCGCTGGACCCTAAACCATTGTACAGGTTTTTTCCCTGGTAAACCAAACTCACAAGGCACTGTTCTGGGTTTCAGTTTTCAGGAGCCACTTGGCACTCTCAAACCAGACCAAGTTGGCACTGCTTCCACTTTGCGTCTGGGAGGCATCCTGCGAGAGGTGCAATTCCAGTAGGCCCCCTGAAATTTTAGGCCTCAGGACCCTAAACCACTGTACAGGCTTTTTCCCAGGGAAGCAAAACTTAGAAGCCACTGTTCTGGGTGTCAGTTTCAGGACCCACTTGATACTCTCAAACCAGACCAAGTGTGCACTGGTGCCACCTTGCGTCTGGGAGGCATCCTGCGAGAGGCGGATGTCCAGGAGGCACCTGGCAATTTAAGGCCGCAGGACCCTAAACTATTGTACAGGCTTTTTCCCTGGGAAACAAAACTCAAAAGCCACTGTTCTGGGTGTCACTTGGCAGGACCCGCTTGGCACTCTCAAAAAAGTCCAAGTTTGCACTGGTGCCACTTTGCGTCTGGGAGGCATCCTGCCAGACGCCGAATTCCAGGAGGCACACGGAAACTTAGGGTCTCAGGCCCCTGCGCCAGTCTACAGGCCTTTTTCCCTGGGAAACAAAACTCACAAGCCACTGTTCTGGGTGTCAGTTTTCAGGACCAACTTGGCACTCTCAAACTAGACTAAGTGGGCACCGGTGCCGCTTAGCGTCTGGGAAACATCCTGCGAGAGGGGGAATTCCAGGAAGCAGCCGGATATTAAAGGCCACTGGACACTGAACCATTGTAAACGCTTTTTCCCTGGGAAACAACACTCACAAGCCACTGTTCTGGGTGTCAGTTTTCAGGACCCACTTGACACTCTCAAACCAGACCAAGTTGGCACTGGTGCCACCTTGCATCTGGGAGGCATCCTGCGAGAGGCTGAATTCCAGAAGGCACCAGGCAATTTAAGGCCGCAGGACCCTGAACCATTGTACAGGCTTTTTTCCCTGGGAAACAAAACTCACAATCCATTGTTCTGGGTGTCAGTTTGAAGGACCCACTTGGCACTCTCAAACCTTACAAAGTTGGCACTGGTGCCACTTTGCGTCTGGGAGTCATCCTGCGAGAGGCCGAATTCCAGGAGGCCCCTGGCCATTTTTGGCCTCAGGTCCCTGAAGCCTTTTACAGGCCTTTTCCCCTGGGAAAAAAAAACTCACAAGCCACTGTTCAGGGTGTCAGTTTTCAGGACACACGTGGCACTCTCAAACCAGACCAAGTTGTCACTGGTGCCACCTTGCCTCTGGGAGGCATCCTGGGAGAGGCGCAATTCGAGAAGGCACCCGGCAATTTAAGGCCGCAGGACCCTGAACCATTTTACAGGCTTTTTTCCTGGGAAACAAAACTCACAAGCCACTGTTCTGGGTGTCAGTTTTCAGGACCCACTTGACACTCACAAACAAGACCAAGTTGGCACTGGTGCCACCTTGCGTCTGGGAGGCATCCTGCGAGAGGCCGGATCTCCAGGAGTCACCCGGCTATTTAAGGCCGCATAACCCTGAACCATTGTACAGGCTTTTTCCCTGGGAAACAACACTCACAAGCCACTGTTCTGGGTGTCAGTTTTCAGGACCGACTTGGCACTCTCAAACCAGACCAAGTTGGCACTGGTGCCACCTTGCATCTGGGAGGCATCCTGCGAGAGGCTGAATTCCTGAAGGCACCAGGCAATTTAAGGCCGCAGGACCCTGAACCATTGTACAGGCTTTTTCCCTGGGAAACAAAACTCACAATCCATTGTTCTGGGTGTCAGTTTGAAGGACCCACTTGGCACTCTCAAACCTTACAAAGTTGGCACTGGTGCCACTTTGCGTCTGGGAGTCATCCTGCGAGAGTCCGAATTCCAGGCGGCCCCTGGCCATTTTTGGCCTCAGGTCCCTGAAGCCTTCTACAGGCCTTTTCCCTGGGAAACAAAACTAAAAAGCCACTGTTCTGGGTGTCATTTTACAGGACACACGTGGCACTCTCAAACGAGACCAAGTTTGAACTGGTGCCACCTTGCGTCTGGGAGGCATCCTGCAAGAGGCGGATGTCCAGGAGGCACCTGGCAATTTAAGGCCGCAGGACCCTAAACTATTGTACAGGCTTTTTCCCTGGGAAACAAAACTCAAAAGCCACTGTTCTGGGTGTCAGTTGGCAGGACCCGCTTGGCACTCTCAAAAAAGTCCAAGTTTGCACTGGTGCCACTTTGCGTCTGGGAGGCATCCTGCCAGACGCCGAATTCCAGGAGGCACACGGAAACTTAGGGCCTCAGGCCCCTACGCCAGTCTACAGGCCTTTTTCCCTGGGAAACAAAACTCACAAGCAACTGTTCTGGGTGTCAGTTTGCAGGACCCTCTTTTCACTCTCAAACTAGACCAAGTTTGCATTGGTGCCACCTTGCGTCTGGGAGGCATCCTGCGAGAGGGGGAATTCCAGAAGGCACCGGGCCATTTAAAGTTTCATGCCCCTGAACCATTATACAGGCCTTTTCCCTGGGAAACAAAACTAAAAAGCCACTGTTCTGGGTGTCATTTTGCAGGACACACGTGGCACTCTCAAACGAGACCAAGTTTGAACTGGTGCCACCTTGCATCTGGGAGGCATTCTGCGAGAGGCGGATGTCCAGGAGGCACCTGGCAATTTAAGGCCGCAGGACCCTAAACTATTGTACAGGCTGTTTCCCTGGGAAACAAAACTCAAAAGCCACTGTTCTGGGTGTCAGTTGGCAGGACCCGCTTGGCACTCTCAAAAAAGCCCAAGTTTGCACTGGTGCCACTTTGCGTCTGGGAGGCATCCTGCGTGACGCCGAATTCCAGGAGGCACACGGAAACTTAGGGTCTCAGGCCCCTGCGCCAGTCTACAGGCCTTTTTCCCTTGGAAACAAAACTCACAAGCCACTGTTCTGGGTGTCAGTTTTCAGGACCAACTTGGCACTCTCAAACAAGACTAAGTGGGCACCGGTGCCGCTTAGCGTCTGGGAAACATCCTGCGAGAGGCGGAATTCCAGGAGGCACCTGGCAATTTAAGGCCGCAGTACCCTAAACAGTTCTACAGGCCTTTACCCTAGGACACAAAACTCACAAGCCACTCTTGTGGGTGTCACTTTGCAGGACCCACTTTTCACTCTCAAACTAGACCAAGTGTGCACTGGTGCCACCTTGCTTCTGGGAGGCATCCTGCGAGAGGCTGAATTCCAGAAGGCACCTGGCCATTTAAAGTTTCATGCCCCTCAACCATTGTACAGGCTTTTTCCCTGGGAAACAAAACTCACAAGCCACTGTTCTGGGTGTCAGTTTTCAAGAGCCACTTGGCACTCTCAAACCAGTCCAAGTTGGCACTGCTTCCACGTTGCGTCTGGGAGGCATCCTGCGAGAGGCAAAATTCCAGTAGGCCCCCTGAAATTTCAGGCCGCAGGACCCTGAACCATTGTACAGGCTTTTTCCCTGGGAAACAAAACTCACAAGCCACTGTTCTGGTTGCCCGTTTCCAAGACCCACTAGGCACTCTCAAACCAGACCATGTTGGCACTGCTGCCACCCCGGTCTTGGAGGCATCCTGCGAGAGGCGCAATTCGAGGAGGCACCCGGCAATTTAAAGCCGCAGGACCCTTAACCATTGTACAGGATTTTACCTGGGAAAAAAAAACTCACAAGCCACTGTTCTGGGTGTCAGTTCTCAGGACCCACTTGGAACTCTCAAACCCTAGCAAGTTGGCACTGGTGCCACTTTGCGCCTGGGAGGCATCCTGCGAGAGGCGGAATTCCAGAAGGCACCTGGCCATTTTTGGCCTCAGGTCCCTGAAACCTCCTAAAGGCCATTCTCCCTGGGAAACAAAACTCACAAGCCACTGTTCTCGGTATCAGTTTGCAGGACCCTCTTTTCACTCTTAAACTAGACCAAGTTGGCATTGGTGCCACCTTGCGTCTGGGAGGCATCCTGCGAGAGGCCGAATTCCAGAAGGCACCTGGCCATTTAAAGTTTCATGCCCCTGAACCATTATACAGGCCTTTTCCCTGAAAAAAAAAAATAAAAAGCCACTGTTCTGGGTGTCATTTTGCAGGACACACGTGGCACTCTCAAACGAGACCAAGTTTGAACTGGTGCCATTTTGCATCTGGGAGGCATTCTGCGAGAGGCGGATGTCCAGGAGGCACCTGGCAATTTAAGGCCGCAGGACCCTAAACTATTGTACAGGCTTTTTCCCTGGGAAACAAAACTCAAAAGCCACTGTTCTGGGTGTCACTTGGCAGGACCCGCTTGGAAATCTCAAAAAAGTCCAGGTTTGCACTGGTGCCACTTTGCGTCTGGGAGGCATCCTGCCAGACGCCGAATTCCAGGAGGCACACGGAAACTTAGGGTCTCAGGCCCCTGCGCCAGTCTACAGGCCTTTTTCCCTGGGAAACAAAACTCACAAGCCACTGTTCTGGTTGCCCGTTTCCAAGACCCACTTGACACTCTCAAACCAGACCAAGTTGGCACTGGTGCCACCTTGCATCTGGGAGGCAGCCTGCGAGAGGCTGAATTCCAGAAGGCACCAGGCAATTTAAGGCCGCAGGACCCTGAACCATTGTACAGGCTTTTTCCCTGGGAAACAAAACTCACAATCCATTGTTCTGGGTGTCAGTTTGAAGGACCCACTTGGCACTCTCAAACCTTACAAAGTTGGCACTGGTGCCACTTTGCGTCTGGGAGTCATCCTGCGAGAGGGGGAATTCCAGGAGGCCCCTGGCCATTTTTGGCCTCAGGTCCCTGAAGCCTTTTACAGGCCTTTTCCCCTGGGAAACAAAACTCACAAGCCACTGTTCAGGGTGTCAGTTTTCAGGACACACGTGGCACTCTCAAACCAGACCAAGTTGTCACTGGTGCCACCTTGCCTCTGGGAGGCATCCTGCGAGAGGCGCAATTCGAGAAGGCACCCGGCAATTTAAGGCCTCAGGACCCTGAACCATTTTACAGGCTTTTTTCCTGGGAAACAAAACTCACAAGCCACTGTTCTGGGTGTCAGTTTTCAGGACCAACTTGGCACTCTCAAACTAGACTAAGTGGGCACCGGTGCCGCTTAGCGTCTGGGAAACATCCTGCGAGAGGCGGAATTCCAGGAGACACCTGGCAATTTAAGGCCGCAGTACCCTAAACAGTTCTACAGGCCTTTACCCTAGGACACAAAACTCACAAGCCACTCTTGTGGGTGTCAGTTTGCAGGACCCACTTTTCACTCTCAAACTAGACCAAGTGTGCACTGGTGCCACCTTGCTTCTGGGAGGCATCCTGCGAGAGGCTGAATTCCAGAAGGCACCTAGCCATTTAAAGTTTCATGCCCCTCAACCATTGTACAGACTTTTTCCCTGGGAAACAAAACTCACAAGCCACTGTTCTGGGTGTCAGTTTTCAGAACCCACTTGGCACTCTCAAACTAAACTAAGTGGGCACCAGTGCCGCTTAGCGTCTGGGAAACATCCTGCGAGAGGCGGAATTCCAGGAGGGACCCGGCAATTTAAGGCCGCTGGACCCTAAACCATTGTACAGGCTTTTTCCCTGGTAAACCAAACTCACAAGCCACTGTTCTGGGTTTCAGTTTTCAGGAGCCACTTGGCACTCTCAAACCAGACCAAGTCTGCACTGGTGCCACCTTGCATCTGGGAGGCATCCTGCGAGAGGCCGAATTCCTGAAGGCACCAGGCAATTTAAGGCCGCAGGACCCTAAACCATTTTACAGGCTTTTTCCCAGGGAAAGAAAACTAAAAAGCCACTGTTCTGGGTGTCATTTTACAGGACACACGTGGCACTCTCAAACGAGACCAAGTTTGAACTGGTGCCACCTTGCGTCTGGGAGGCATCCTGCGAGAGGCGGATGTCCAGGAGGCACCTGGCAATTTAAGGCCGCAGGACCCTAAACTATTGTACAGGCTTTTTCCCTGGGAAACAAAACTCAAAAGCCACTGTTCTGGGTGTCACTTGGCAGGACCCGCTTGGCACTCTCAAAAAAGTCCAAGTTTGCACTGGTGCCACTTTGCGTCTGGGAGGCATCCTGCCAGACGCCGAATTCCAGGAGGCACACGGAAACTTAGGGTCTCAGGCCCCTGCGCCAGTCTACAGGCCTTTTTCCTGGGAAACAAAACTCAGATGCCACTGTTCTGGGTGTCAGTTTTCAGGACCAACTTGGCACTCTCAAACTAGACTAAGTGGGCACCGGTGCCGCTTAGTGTCTGGGAAACATCCTGCGAGAGGGGGAATTCCAGGAAGCAGCCGGATATTAAAGGCCACTGGACACTGAACCATTGTAAACGCTTTTTCCCTGGGAAACAAAACTCACAAGCCACTGTTCTGGGTGTCAGTTTTCAGGACCCACTTGGCACTCTCAAACCAGACCAAGTTGGCACCGGTGCCACCTTGCATCTGGGAGGCAGCCTGCGAGAGGCTGAATTCCAGAAGGCACCAGGCAATTTAAGGCCGCAGGACCCTGAACCATTGTACAGGCTTTTTCCCTGGGAAACAAAACTCACAATCCATTGTTCTGGGTGTCAGTTTGAAGGACCCACTTGGCACTCTCAAACCTTACAAAGTTGGCACTGGTGCCACTTTGCGTCTGGGAGTCATCCTGCGAGAGGCCGAATTCCAGGAGGCCCCTGGCCATTTTTGGCCTCAGGTCCCTGAAGCCTTTTACAGGCCTTTTCCCCTGGGAAACAAAACTCACAAGCCACTGTTCAGGGTGTCAGTTTTCAGGACACACGTGGCACTCTTAAACCAGACCAAGTTGTCACTGGTGCCACCTTGCCTCTGGGAGGCATCCTGCGAGAGGCGCAATTCGAGAAGGCACCCGGCAATTTAAGGCCTCAGGACCCTGAACCATTTTACAGGCTTTTTTCCTGGGAAACAAAACTCACAAGCCACTGTTCTGGGTGTCAGTTTTCAGGACCCACTTGACACTCACAAACAAGACCAAGTTGGCACTGGTGCCACCTTGCGTCTGGGAGGAATCCTGCGAGAGGCCGGATCTCCAGGAGTCACCCGGCTATTTAAGGCCCCATTACCCTGAACCATTGTACAGGCTTTTTCCCTTGGAAACAAAACTCACAAGCCACTGTTCTGGGTGTCAGTTTGCAGAACCCACTTGGCACTCTCAAACTAGACTAAGTGGGCAACGGTGCCGCTTAGCGTCTGGGAAAAATCCTGCGAGAGGGGGAATTCCAGGAGGCACCCGGCTATTAAAGGCCACAGGACCCTGAACCATTGTACAGGCTTTTTTCCCTGGGAAACAACACTCACAAGCCACTGTTCTGGGTGTCAGTTTTCAGGACCCACTTGGCACTCTCAAACCAGACCAAGTTGGCACTGGTGCCACCTTGCATCTGGGAGGCATCCTGCGAGAGGCTGAATTCCAGAAGGCACCAGGCAATTTAAGGCCGCAGGACCCTGAACCATTGTACAGGCTTTTTCCCTGGGAAACAAAACTCACAATCCATTGTTCTGGGTGTCAGTTTGAAGGACCCACTTGGCACTCTCAAACCTTACAAAGTTGGCACTGGTGCCACTTTGCGTCTGGGAGTCATCCTGCGAGAGGCCGAATTCCAGGAGGCCCCTGGCCATTTTTGGCCTCAGGTCCCTGAAGCCTTTTACAGGCCTTTTCCCCTGGGAAACAAAACTCACAAGCCACTGTTCAGGGTGTCAGTTTTCAGGACACACGTGGCACTCTCAAACCAGACCAAGTTGTCACTGGTGCCACCTTGCCTCTGGGAGGCATCCTGCGAGAGGCGCAATTCGAGAAGGCACCCGGCAATTTAAGGCCTCAGGACCCTGAACCATTTTACAGGCTTTTTTCCTGGGAAACAAAACTCACAAGCCACTGTTCTGGGTGTCAGTTTTCAGGACCAACTTGGCACTCTCAAACTAGACTAAGTGGGCACCGGTGCCGCTTAGCGTCTGGGAAACATCCTGCGAGAGGCGGAATTCCAGGAGACACCTGGCAATTTAAGGCCGCAGTACCCTAAACAGTTCTACAGGCCTTTACCCTAGGACACAAAACTCACAAGCCACTCTTGTGGGTGTCAGTTTGCAGGACCCACTTTTCACTCTCAAACTAGACCAAGTGTGCACTGGTGCCACCTTGCTTCTGGGAGGCATCCTGCGAGAGGCTGAATTCCAGAAGGCACCTAGCCATTTAAAGTTTCATGCCCCTCAACCATTGTACAGACTTTTTCCCTGGGAAACAAAACTCACAAGCCACTGTTCTGGGTGTCAGTTTTCAGAACCCACTTGGCACTCTCAAACTAAACTAAGTGGGCACCAGTGCCGCTTAGCGTCTGGGAAACATCCTGCGAGAGGCGGAATTCCAGGAGGGACCCGGCAATTTAAGGCCGCTGGACCCTAAACCATTGTACAGGCTTTTTCCCTGGTAAACCAAACTCACAAGCCACTGTTCTGGGTTTCAGTTTTCAGGAGCCACTTGGCACTCTCAAACCAGACCAAGTCTGCACTGGTGCCACCTTGCATCTGGGAGGCATCCTGCGAGAGGCCGAATTCCTGAAGGCACCAGGCAATTTAAGGCCGCAGGACCCTAAACCATTTTACAGGCTTTTTCCCAGGGAAAGAAAACTAAAAAGCCACTGTTCTGGGTGTCATTTTACAGGACACACGTGGCACTCTCAAACGAGACCAAGTTTGAACTGGTGCCACCTTGCGTCTGGGAGGCATCCTGCGAGAGGCGGATGTCCAGGAGGCACCTGGCAATTTAAGGCCGCAGGACCCTAAACTATTGTACAGGCTTTTTCCCTGGGAAACAAAACTCAAAAGCCACTGTTCTGGGTGTCACTTGGCAGGACCCGCTTGGCACTCTCAAAAAAGTCCAAGTTTGCACTGGTGCCACTTTGCGTCTGGGAGGCATCCTGCCAGACGCCGAATTCCAGGAGGCACACGGAAACTTAGGGTCTCAGGCCCCTGCGCCAGTCTACAGGCCTTTTTCCTGGGAAACAAAACTCAGATGCCACTGTTCTGGGTGTCAGTTTTCAGGACCAACTTGGCACTCTCAAACTAGACTAAGTGGGCACCGGTGCCGCTTAGTGTCTGGGAAACATCCTGCGAGAGGGGGAATTCCAGGAAGCAGCCGGATATTAAAGGCCACTGGACACTGAACCATTGTAAACGCTTTTTCCCTGGGAAACAAAACTCACAAGCCACTGTTCTGGGTGTCAGTTTTCAGGACCCACTTGGCACTCTCAAACCAGACCAAGTTGGCACCGGTGCCACCTTGCATCTGGGAGGCAGCCTGCGAGAGGCTGAATTCCAGAAGGCACCAGGCAATTTAAGGCCGCAGGACCCTGAACCATTGTACAGGCTTTTTCCCTGGGAAACAAAACTCACAATCCATTGTTCTGGGTGTCAGTTTGAAGGACCCACTTGGCACTCTCAAACCTTACAAAGTTGGCACTGGTGCCACTTTGCGTCTGGGAGTCATCCTGCGAGAGGCCGAATTCCAGGAGGCCCCTGGCCATTTTTGGCCTCAGGTCCCTGAAGCCTTTTACAGGCCTTTTCCCCTGGGAAACAAAACTCACAAGCCACTGTTCAGGGTGTCAGTTTTCAGGACACACGTGGCACTCTTAAACCAGACCAAGTTGGCACTGGTGCCACCTTGCCTCTGGGAGGCATCCTGCGAGAGGCGCAATTCGAGAAGGCACCCGGCAATTTAAGGCCTCAGGACCCTGAACCATTTTACAGGCTTTTTTCCTGGGAAACAAAACTCACAAGCCACTGTTCTGGGTGTCAGTTTTCAGGACCCACTTGACACTCACAAACAAGACCAAGTTGGCACTGGTGCCACCTTGCGTCTGGGAGGAATCCTGCGAGAGGCCGGATCTCCAGGAGTCACCCGGCTATTTAAGGCCCCATTACCCTGAACCATTGTACAGGCTTTTTCCCTTGGAAACAAAACTCACAAGCCACTGTTCTGGGTGTCAGTTTGTAGAACCCACTTGGCACTCTCAAACTAGACTAAGTGGGCAACGGTGCCGCTTAGCGTCTGGGAAAAATCCTGCGAGAGGGGGAATTCCAGGAGGCACCCGGCTATTAAAGGCCACAGGACCCTGAACCATTGTACAGGCTTTTTTCCCTGGGAAACAACACTCACAAGCCACTGTTCTGGGTGTCAGTTTTCAGGACCCACTTGGCACTCTCAAACCAGACCAAGTTGGCACTGGTGCCACCTTGCATCTGGGAGGCATCCTGCGAGAGGCTGAATTCCAGAAGGCACCAGGCAATTTAAGGCCGCAGGACCCTGAACCATTGTACAGGCTTTTTCCCTGGGAAACAAAACTCACAATCCATTGTTCTGGGTGTCAGTTTGAAGGACCCACTTGGCACTCTCAAACCTTACAAAGTTGGCACTGGTGCCACTTTGCGTCTGGGAGTCATCCTGCGAGAGGCCGAATTCCAGGAGGCCCCTGGCCATTTTTGGCCTCAGGTCCCTGAAGCCTTTTACAGGCCTTTTCCCCTGGGAAACAAAACTCACAAGCCACTGTTCAGGGTGTCAGTTTTCAGGACACACGTGGCACTCTTAAACCAGACCAAGTTGTCACTGGTGCCACCTTGCCTCTGGGAGGCATCCTGCGAGAGGCGCAATTCGAGAAGGCACCCGGCAATTTAAGGCCGCAGGACCCTGAACCATTTTACAGGCTTTTTTCCTGGGAAACAAAACTCACAAGCCACTGTTCTGGGTGTCAGTTTTCAGGACCCACTTGACCCTCACAAACAAGACCAAGTTGGCACAGGTGCCACCTTGCGTCTGGGAGGCATCCTGCGAGAGGCTGAATTCCAGAAGGCACCTGGCCATTTAAAGTTTCATGCCCCTCAACCATTGTACAGGCTTTTTCCCTGGGAAACAAAACTCACAAGCCACTGTTCTGGGTGTCAGTTTGCAGGACCCACTTTTCACTCTCAAACTAGACCAAGTGTGCACTGGTGCCACCTTGCTTCTGGGAGGCATCCTGCGAGAGGCTGAATTCCAGAAGGCACCTGGCCATTTAAAGTTTCATGCCCCTCAACCATTGTACAGGCTTTTTCCCTGGGAAACAAAACTCACAAGCCACTGTTCTGGGTGTCAGTTTTCAAGAGCCACTTGGCACTCTCAAACCAGTCCAAGTTGGCACTGCTTCCACGTTGCGTCTGGGAGGCATCCTGCGAGAGGCAAAATTCCAGTAGGCCCCCTGAAATTTCAGGCCGCAGGACCCTGAACCATTGTACAGGCTTTTTCCCTGGGAAACAAAACTCACAAGCCACTGTTCTGGTTGCCCGTTTCCAAGACCCACTAGGCACTCTCAAACCAGACCATGTTGGCACTGCTGCCACCCCGGTCTTGGAGGCATCCTGCGAGAGGCGCAATTCGAGGAGGCACCCGGCAATTTAAAGCCGCAGGACCCTTAACCATTGTACAGGATTTTACCTGGGAAAAAAAAACTCACAAGCCACTGTTCTGGGTGTCAGTTCTCAGGACCCACTTGGAACTCTCAAACCCTAGCAAGTTGGCACTGGTGCCACTTTGCGCCTGGGAGGCATCCTGCGAGAGGCGGAATTCCAGAAGGCACCTGGCCATTTTTGGCCTCAGGTCCCTGAAACCTCCTAAAGGCCTTTCTCCCTGGGAAACAAAACTCACAAGCCACTGTTCTGGGTATCAGTTTGCAGGACCCTCTTTTCACTCTTAAACTAGACCAAGTTGGCATTGGTGCCACCTTGCGTCTGGGAGGCATCCTGCGAGAGGCCGAATTCCAGAAGGCACCTGGCCATTTAAAGTTTCATGCCCCTGAACCATTATACAGGCCTTTTCCCTGGGAAACAAAACTCACAAGCCACTGTTCTGGGTGTCATTTTGCAGGACACACGTGGCACTCTCAAACTAGACCAAGTGTGCACTGGTGCCACCTTGCTTCTGGGAGGCATCCTGCGAGAGGCTGAATTCCAGAAGGCACCTGGCAATTTAAGGCCGCAGGACCCTAAACTATTGTACAGGCTTTTTCCCTGGGAAACAAAACTCAAAAGCCACTGTTCTGGGTGTCACTTGGCAGGACCCACTTGGCACTCTCAAAAAAGCCCAAGTTTGCACTGGTGCCACTTTGCGTCTGGGAGGCATCCTGCCAGACGCCGAATTCCAGGAGGCACACGGAAACTTAGGGTCTCAGGCCCCTGCGCCAGTCTACAGGCCTTTTTCCCTTGGAAACAAAACTCACAAGCCACTGTTCTGGGTGTCAGTTTTCAGGACCAACTTGGCACTCTCAAACTAGACTAAGTGGGCACCGGTGCCGCTTAGCATCTGGGAAAGATCCTGCGAGAGGGGGAATTCCAGGAGACACCCTGCTATTAAAGGCCACAGGTCCCTGAAGCCTTCTACAGGCCTTTTCCCCGGGGAAACAAAACTCACAAGCCACTGTTCTGGGTGTCAGTTTTCAGGACCCACGTGGTACTCTCAAACCAGACCAAGTTGTCACTGGTGCCACCTTGGGTCTGGGAGGCATCCTGCGAGAGGCGCAATTCGAGAAGGCACCCGGCAATTTAAGGCCGCAGGACCCTGAACCATTTTACAGGCTTTTTTCCTGGGAAACAAAACTCACAAGCCACTGTTCTGGGTGTCAGTTTTCAGGACCAACTTGGCACTCTCAAACTAGACTAAGTGGGCACCGGTGCCGCTTACCGTCTGGGAAACATCCTGCGAGAGGCGGAATTCCAGGAGGCACCTGGCAATTTAAGGCCGCAGTACCCTAAACAGTTCTACAGGCCTTTACCCTAGGACACAAAACTCACAAGCCACTCTTGTGGGTGTCAGGACCCACTTTTCACTCTCAAACTAGACCAAGTGTGCACTGGTGCCACCTTGCTTCTGGGAGGCATCCTGCGAGAGGCTGAATTCCAGAAGGGACCCGGCCATTTAAAGTTTCATGCCCCTCAACCATTGTAAAGGATTTTTCTCCGGGAAACAAAACTCACAAGGCACTGTTCTGGGTGTCAGTTTTCAAGAGCCACTTGGCACTCTCAAACCAGTCCAAGTTGGCACTGCTTCCACGTTGCGTCTGGGAGGCATCCTGCGAGACGCAAAATTCCAGTAGGCCCCCTGAAATTTCAGGCCGCAGGACCCTGAACCATTATACAGGCCTTTTCGCTGGGAAACAAAACTAAAAAGCCACTGTTCTGGGTGTCAGTTTTCAGGACCAACTTGGCACTCTCAAACTAGACTAAGTGGGCACCGGTGCCGCTTAGCGTCTGGGAAACATCCTGCGAGAGGGGGAATTCCAGGAGGCACCCTGCTATTAAAGGCCACAGGTCCCTGAAGCCTTCTACAGGCCTTTTCCCCGGGGAAACAAAACTCACAAGCCACTGTTCTGGGTGTCAGTTTTCAGGACCCACGTGGTACTCTCAAACCAGACCAAGTTGTCACTGGTGCCACCTTGGGTCTGGGAGGCATCCTGCGAGAGGCGCAATTCGAGAAGGCACCCGGCAATTTAAGGCCGCAGGACCCTGAACCATTTTACAGGCTTTTTTCCTGGGAAACAAAACTCACAAGCCACTGTTCTGGGTGTCAGTTTTCAGGACCAACTTGGCACTCTCAAACTAGAATAAGTGGGCACCGGTGCCGCTTAGCGTCTGGGAAACATCCTGCGAGAGGCGGAATTCCAGGAGGCACCTGGCAATTTAATGCCGCAGTACCCTAAACAGTTCTACAGGCCTTTACCCTAGGACACAAAACTCACAAGCCACTCTTGTGGGTGTCAGGACCCACTTTTCACTCTCAAACTAGACCAAGTGTGCACTGGTGCCACCTTGCTTCTGGGAGGCATCCTGCGAGAGGCTGAATTCCAGAAGGGACCTGGCCATTTAAAGTTTCATGCCCCTCAACCATTGTAAAGGATTTTTCTCCGGGAAACAAAACTCACAAGCCACTGTTCTGGGTGTCAGTTTTCAAGAGCCACTTGGCACTCTCAAACCAGTCCAAGTTGGCACTGCTTCCACGTTGCGTCTGGGAGGCATCCTGCGAGACGCAAAATTCCAGTAGGCCCCCTGAAATTTCAGGCCGCAGGACCCTGAACCATTATACAGGCCTTTTCCCTGGGAAACAAAACTAAAAAGCCACTGTTCTGGGTGTCAGTTTTCAGGACCAACTTGGCACTCTCAAACTAGACTAAGTGGGCACCGGTGCCGCTTAGCGTCTGGGAAACATCCTGCGAGAGGGGGAATTCCAGGAGGCACCCTGCTATTAAAGGCCACAGGTCCCTGAAGCCTTCTACAGGCCTTTTCCCCAGGGAAACAAAACTCACAAGGCACTGTTCTGGGTGTCAGTTTTCAAGAGCCACTTGGCACTCTCAAACCAGACCAAGTTGTCACTGGTGCAACCTTGCGTCTGGGAGGCATCCTGCGAGAGGCGCAATTCGAGAAGGCACCCGGCAATTTAAGGCCGCAGGACCCTGAACCATTTTACAGGCTTTTTTCCTGGGAAACAAAACTCACAAACCACTGTTCTGGGTGTCAGTTTTCAGGACCCACTTTACACTCACAAACAAGACCAAGTTGGCACTGGTGCCACCTTGCGTCTGGGAGGCATCCTGCGAGAGGCCGGATCTCCAGGAGTCACCCGGCTATTTAAGGCCGCATTACCCTGAACCATTGTACAGGCTTTTTCCCTTGGAAACAAAACTCACAAGCCACTGTTCTGGGTGTCAGTTTGCAGAACCCACTTGGCACTCTCAAACTAGACTAAGTAGGCACCGGTGCCGCTTAGCGTCTGGGAAACATCCTGCGAGAGGCGGAATTCCAGGAGGCACCCGGCAATTTAAGGCCGCTGGACCCTAAACCATTGTACAGGCCTTTTCCCTGGTAAACCAAACTCACAAGCCACTGTTCTGGGTTTCAGTTTTCAGGAGCCACTTGGCACTCTCAAACCAGACCAAGTTGGCACTGCTTCCACTTTGCGTCTGGGAGGCATCCTGCGAGAGGTGCAATTCCAGTAGGCCCCCTGAAATTTTAGGCCTCAGGACCCTAAACCACTGTACAGGCTTTTTCCCAGGGAAGCAAAACTTAGAAGCCACTGTTCTGGGTGTCAGTTTCAGGACCCACTTGATACTCTCAAACCAGACAATGTCTGCACTGGTGCCACCTTGCGTCTCGGAGAAATCCTGCGAGAGGCCGAATTTCAGAAGGCACCGGGCCATTTAAAGTTTCATGCCCCTGAACCATTATACAAGCCTTTTCCCTGGGAAACAAAACTAAAAAGCCACTGTTCTGGGTGTCATTTTACAGGACACACGTGGCACTCTCAAACGAGACCAAGTTTGAACTGGTGCCACCTTGCGTCTGGGAGGCATCCTGCGAGAGGCGGATGTCCAGGAGGCACCTGGCAATTTAAGGCCGCAGGACCCAAAACTATTGTACAGGCTTTTTCCCTGGGAAACAAAACTCAAAAGCCACTGTTCTGGGTGTCAATTGGCAGGACCCGCTTGGCACTCTCAAAAAAGTCCTAGTTTGCACTGGTGCCACTTTGCGTCTGGGAGGCATCCTGCCAGACGCCGAATTCCAGGAGGCACACGGAAACTTAGGGTCTAAGGCCCCTGCCCCAGTCTACAGGCCTTTTTCCCTGGGAAACAAAACTCACAAGCCACTGTTCTGGGTGTCAGTTTTCAGGACACACTTGGCACTCTCAAACTAGACTAAGTGGGCACCGGTGCCGCTTAGCGTCTGGGAAACATCCTGCGAGAGGGGGAATTCCAGGAAGCAGCCGGATATTAAAGGCCACTGGACACTGAACCATTGTAAACGCTTTTTCCCTGGGAAACAAAACTCACAAGCCACTGTTCTGGGTGTCAGTTTTCAGGACCCACTTGGCACTCTCAAACCAGACCAAGTTGTCACTGGTGCCACCTTGCCTCTGGGAGGCATCCTGCGAGAGGCGCAATTCGAGAAGGCACCCGGCAATTTAAGGCCGCAGGACCCTGAACCATTTTACAGGCTTTTTTCCTGGGAAACAAAACTCACAAGCCACTGTTCTGGGTGTCAGTTTTCAGGACCCACTTGACACTCACAAACTAGACCAAGTTGGCACTGCTTCCACTTTGCGTCTGGGAGGCATCCTGCGAGAGGCCGGATCTCCAGGAGTCACCCGGCTATTTAAGGCCGCATTACCCTGAACCATTGTACAGGCTTTTTCCCTTGGAAACCAAACTCACAAGCAACTGTTCTGGGTGTCAGTTTGCAGAACCACTTGGCACTCTCAAACTAGACTAGAGTGGGCACCGGTGCAGCTTAGCATCAGGGAAACATCCTGCGAGAGGCGTAAGTCCAGGAGGCACACGGCAATTTAAGGCCGCTGCACCCTTAACCATTGTACAGGTTTTTTACCTGGTAAACCAAACTCAGAAGCCACTGTTCTGGGTTTCAGTTTTCAGGAGCCACTTGGAACTCTCAAACCAGACCAAGTTGGCACTGCTTCCACTTTGCGTCTGGGAGGCATCCTGCGAGAGGTGCAATTCCAGTAGGCCCCCTGAAATTTCAGGCCTCAGGACCCTGAACCACTCTACAGGCTTTTTCCCTGGGAAACAAAACTCAAAAGCCACTGTTCTGGATGTCCGATTACAGGACCCACCTGGCACTCTCAAACCTGACCAAGTTGGCACTGCTGACACCTTGCGTCTGGGAGGCATCCTGCGAGACGCCGAAATCCAGGAGGCACCCGGCAATTTTAGGCTGCAAGACCCTGAACCATTGTACAGGCCCTTTTCCCTGGGAAACAAACCCCACAAGCCACTGTTCTGGGTGTCAGTTTTCAGGACCCACTTGGCACTCTCAAACTAGACTAAGTGGGCACCGGTACCACTTTGCGTCTCGGAAACATCCTGCGAGAGGGGGAATTCCAGGAGGCACATGGCTATTTAAGGCCGCAGGGCCCCAAACTATTCTACAGGCTTTTTCCCAGGGAAATGAAACTCACAAGCCACTGTCCTGGGTGTCAGTTTGACGGACCCACTTAGCACTCTCAAACTAGACCAAGTTGGCACTGGTGCCACTTTGCGTCTGGGAGGCATCCTGCGAGACGCCGAATTCCAGGAGGCATTCGGCAACTTAAGGCCTAAGGCCCCTGCACCCTTCTACAGGCCTTTTTCCCTGGGAAACAAAACTCACAAGCCACTGTTCTGGGTGTCAGTTTTCAGGACCCACTTGGCACTCTCGAACCCGACCAAGTTGGCACTGGTGCCACCTTGCGTCTGGGAGGCATCCTGCGAGAGGCGCAATTCGAGGAGGCACCAGGCAATTTAAGGCTGCAGGACCCTGAACCATTTTACAGGCTTTTTCCCTGGGAAACAAAACTCACAAGCCACTGTTCTGGATGTCAGTTTTAAGGACCCACTTGGCACTCTCAAACCAGACCAAGTTGGCAGTGGTGCCACCTTGCGTCTGGGAGGCATCCGGCGAGAGGTGCAATTCCAGGAGGCATCCGGCAATTTAAGGCTGCTAGACCCTCAACAAATATACAGGCTTTTCCCCTGGAAACAAAACTCACAATGCACTGTTCTGGGTGTCGGTTTGCAGGACCCACTTGGCACTCTCAAACCAGACCAAGTTGGCACTGGTGCCACCTTGCATCTGGGAGGCATCTGGCGAGAGTTTCAATTCCAGGAGGCATCCGGCAACTTAAGGCTGCTAGACCCTGAATCAATGTACAGGCTTTTTCCCTGGGAAACAAAACTCACAAGCCACTGTTCTGGGTGTCAGTTTGCAGAACCCATTTGGCACTCTCAAACTAGGCTATGTGGGCACCGGTGCCGCTTAGCGTCTGGGAAAGATCCTGCGAAAGGGGGAATTCCAGGAGGAACCTGGCAATTTAAGGCCGCAGGACCCTAAACCATTCTACAGGCTTTTTCCCTGGGAAACAAAACTCACAAGCCACTGTTCTGGGTGTCATTTTGCAGGACCCACTTGGCACTCTCAAACCATACAAAGTTGGCACTGCTGACACCTTGCGTCTGGGAGGCATCCTGCGACAGGCCGAATTCCAGGAGGCACCCGGCAATTTTAGGCTGCAAGACCCTGAACCATTATACAGGCCCTTTTCCCTGGTAAAAAAAACCTCACAAGCCACTGTCCTGGGTGTCAGTTTGCAGGACCCACTTGGCACTCTCAAACTAGACTAAGTGGGCACCGGTGCCGCTTAGCGTCTGGGAAACATCCTGCGAGAGGGGGAATTCCAGGAGGCACCCTGCTATTAAAGGCCACAGGTCCCTGAAGCCTTCTACAGGCCTTTTCCCCGGGGAAACAAAACTCACAAGCCACTGTTCTGGGTGTCAGTTTTCAGGACCCACTTGGCACTCTCAAACCAGACCAAGTTGTCACTGGTGCCACCTTGCGTCTGGGAGGCATCCTGCGAGAGGCGCAATTCGAGAAGGCACCCGGCAATTTAAGGCCGCAGGACCCTGAACCATTGTACAGGCTTTTTTCCTGGGAAACAAAACTCACAAGCCACTGTTCTGGGTGTCAGTTTTCAGGACCAACTTGGCACTCTCAAACTAGACTAAGTGGGCACCGGTGCCGCTTAGCGTCTGGGAAACATCCTGCGAGAGGCGGAATTCCAGGAGGCACCTGGCAATTTAAGGCCGCAGTACCCTAAACAGTTCTACAGGCCTTTACCCTAGGACACAAAACTCACAAGCCACTCTTGTGGGTGTCAGTTTGTAGGACCCTTTTTTCACTATCAAACTAGACAAGTGTGCACTGGTGCCACCTTGCTTCTGGGAGGCATCCTGCGAGAGGCTGAATTCCAGAAGGCACCTGGCCATTTAAAGTTTCATGCCCCTCAACCATTGTACAGGCTTTTTCCCTGGGAAACAAAACTCACAAGCCACTGTTCTGGGTGTCAGTTTTCAAGAGCCACTTGGCACTCTCAAACCAGTCCAAGTTGGCACTGCTTCCACGTTGCGTCTGGGAGGCATCCTGCGAGAGGCAAAATTCCAGTAGGCCCCCTGAAATTTCAGGCCGCAGGACCCTGAACCATTGTACAGGCTTTTTCCCTGGGAAACAAAACTCACAAGCCACTGTTCTGGTTGCCCGTTTCCAAGACCCACTAGGCACTCTCAAACCAGACCATGTTGGCACTGCTGCCACCCCGGTCTTGGAGGCATCCTGCGAGAGGCGCAATTTAAAGCCGCAGGACCCTTAACCATTGTACAGGATTTTACCTGGGAAAAAAAACTCACAAGCCACTGTTCTGGGTGTCAGTTCTCAGGACCCACTTGGCACTCTCAAACCCTAGCAAGTTGGCACTGGTGCCACTTTGCGCCTGGGAGGCATCCTTCGAGAGGCAGAATTCCAGAAGGCACCTGGCCATTTTTGGCCTCAGGTCCCTGAAACCTCCTAAAGGCCTTTTTCCCTGGGAAACAAAACTCACAAGCCACTGTTCAGGGTATCAGTTTGCAGGACCCTCTTTTCACTCTCAAACTAGACCAAGTTTGCATTGGTGCCACCTTGCGTCTGGGAGGCATCCTGCGAGAGGCCGAATTCAAGAAGGCACCTGGCCATTTAAAGTTTCATGCCCCTGAACCATTATACAGGCCTTTTCCCTGGGAAACAAAACTCACAAGCCACTGTTCTGGGTGTCATTTTGCAGGACACACGTGGCACTCTCAAACTAGACCAAGTGTGCACTGGTGCCACCTTGCTTCTGGGAGGCATCCTGCGAGAGGCTGAATTCCAGAAGGCACCTGGCAATTTAAGGCCGCAGGACCCTAAACTATTGTACAGGCTTTTTCCCTGGGAAACAAAACTCAAAAGCCACTGTTCTGGGTGTCACTTGGCAGGACCCACTTGGCACTCTCAAAAAAGCCCAAGTTTGCACTGGTGCCACTTTGCGTCTGGGAGGCATCCTGCCAGACGCCGAATTCCAGGAGGCACACGGAAACTTAGGGTCTCAGGCCCCTGCGCCAGTCTACAGGCCTTTTTCCCTTGGAAACAAAACTCACAAGCCACTGTTCTGGGTGTCAGTTTTCAGGACCAACTTGGCACTCTCAAACTAGACTAAGTGGGCACCGGTGCCGCTTAGCATCTGGGAAAGATCCTGCGAGAGGGGGAATTCCAGGAGACACCCTGCTATTAAAGGCCACAGGTCCCTGAAGCCTTCTACAGGCCTTTTCCCCGGGGAAACAAAACTCACAAGCCACTGTTCTGGGTGTCAGTTTTCAGGACCCACGTGGTACTCTCAAACCAGACCAAGTTGTCACTGGTGCCACCTTGGGTCTGGGAGGCATCCTGCGAGAGGCGCAATTCGAGAAGGCACCCGGCAATTTAAGGCCGCAGGACCCTGAACCATTTTACAGGCTTTTTTCCTGGGAAACAAAACTCACAAGCCACTGTTCTGGGTGTCAGTTTTCAGGACCAACTTGGCACTCTCAAACTAGACTAAGTGGGCACCGGTGCCGCTTACCGTCTGGGAAACATCCTGCGAGAGGCGGAATTCCAGGAGGCACCTGGCAATTTAAGGCCGCAGTACCCTAAACAGTTCTACAGGCCTTTACCCTAGGACACAAAACTCACAAGCCACTCTTGTGGGTGTCAGTTTTCAGGACCCTTTTTTCACTATCAAACTAGACAAGTGTGCACTGGTGCCACCTTGCTTCTGGGAGGCATCCTGCGAGAGGCTGAATTCCAGAAGGCACCTGGCCATTTAAAGTTTCATGCCCCTCAACCATTGTACAGGCTTTTTCCCTGGGAAACAAAACTCACAAGCCACTGTTCTGGGTGTCAGTTTTCAAGAGCCACTTGGCACTCTCAAACCAGTCCAAGTTGGCACTGCTTCCACGTTGCGTCTGGGAGGCATCCTGCGAGAGGCAAAATTCCAGTAGGCCCCCTGAAATTTCAGGCCGCAGGACCCTGAACCATTGTACAGGCTTTTTCCCTGGGAAACAAAACTCACAAGCCACTGTTCTGGTTGCCCGTTTCCAAGACCCACTAGGCACTCTCAAACCAGACCATGTTGGCACTGCTGCCACCCCGGTCTTGGAGGCATCCTGCGAGAGGCGCAATTTAAAGCCGCAGGACCCTTAACCATTGTACAGGATTTTACCTGGGAAAAAAAACTCACAAGCCACTGTTCTGGGTGTCAGTTCTCAGGACCCACTTGGCACTCTCAAACCCTAGCAAGTTGGCACTGGTGCCACTTTGCGCCTGGGAGGCATCCTTCGAGAGGCAGAATTCCAGAAGGCACCTGGCCATTTTTGGCCTCAGGTCCCTGAAACCTCCTAAAGGCCTTTTTCCCTGGGAAACAAAACTCACAAGCCACTGTTCAGGGTATCAGTTTGCAGGACCCTCTTTTCACTCTCAAACTAGACCAAGTTTGCATTGGTGCCACCTTGCGTCTGGGAGGCATCCTGCGAGAGGCCGAATTCAAGAAGGCACCTGGCCATTTAAAGTTTCATGCCCCTGAACCATTATACAGGCCTTTTCCCTGGGAAACAAAACTCACAAGCCACTGTTCTGGGTGTCATTTTGCAGGACACACGTGGCACTCTCAAACTAGACCAAGTGTGCACTGGTGCCACCTTGCTTCTGGGAGGCATCCTGCGAGAGGCTGAATTCCAGAAGGCACCTGGCAATTTAAGGCCGCAGGACCCTAAACTATTGTACAGGCTTTTTCCCTGGGAAACAAAACTCACAAGCCACTGTTCTGGGTGTCAGTTTTCAGGACCCACTTGGCACTCTCGAACCCGACCAAGTTGGCACTGGTGCCACCTTGCGTCTGGGAGGCATCCTGCGAGAGGCGCAATTCGAGGAGGCACCAGGCAATTTAAGGCTGCAGGACCCTGAACCATTTTACAGGCTTTTTCCCTGGGAAACAAAACTCACAAGCCACTGTTCTGGATGTCAGTTTTAAGGACCCACTTGGCACTCTCAAACCAGACCAAGTTGGCAGTGGTGCCACCTTGCGTCTGGGAGGCATCCGGCGAGAGGTGCAATTCCAGGAGGCATCCGGCAATTTAAGGCTGCTAGACCCTCAACAAATATACAGGCTTTTCCCCTGGAAACAAAACTCACAATGCACTGTTCTGGGTGTCGGTTTGCAGGACCCACTTGGCACTCTCAAACCAGACCAAGTTGGCACTGGTGCCACCTTGCATCTGGGAGGCATCTGGCGAGAGTTTCAATTCCAGGAGGCATCCGGCAACTTAAGGCTGCTAGACCCTGAATCAATGTACAGGCTTTTTCCCTGGGAAACAAAACTCACAAGCCACTGTTCTGGGTGTCAGTTTGCAGAACCCATTTGGCACTCTCAAACTAGGCTATGTGGGCACCGGTGCCGCTTAGCGTCTGGGAAAGATCCTGCGAAAGGGGGAATTCCAGGAGGAACCTGGCAATTTAAGGCCGCAGGACCCTAAACCATTCTACAGGCTTTTTCCCTGGGAAACAAAACTCACAAGCCACTGTTCTGGGTGTCATTTTGCAGGACCCACTTGGCACTCTCAAACCATACAAAGTTGGCACTGCTGACACCTTGCGTCTGGGAGGCATCCTGCGACAGGCCGAATTCCAGGAGGCACCCGGCAATTTTAGGCTGCAAGACCCTGAACCATTATACAGGCCCTTTTCCCTGGTAAAAAAAACCTCAC
This sequence comes from Fringilla coelebs, assembly GCF_963513975.1. Lineage (NCBI taxonomy): Eukaryota > Metazoa > Chordata > Aves > Passeriformes > Fringillidae > Fringilla > Fringilla coelebs. Next base: position 128,985 of record NW_028167571.1, read on the forward strand.
AAGCCACTGTCCTGGGTGTCAGTTTGCAGGACCCACTTGGCACTCTCAAACTAGACTAAGTGGGCACCGGTGCCGCTTAGCGTCTGGGAAACATCCTGCGAGAGGGGGAATTCCAGGAGGCACCCTGCTATTAAAGGCCACAGGTCCCTGAAGCCTTCTACAGGCCTTTTCCCCGGGGAAACAAAACTCACAAGCCACTGTTCTGGGTGTCAGTTTTCAGGACCCACTTGGCACTCTCAAACCAGACCAAGTTGTCACTGGTGCCACCTTGCGTCTGGGAGGCATCCTGCGAGAGGCGCAATTCGAGAAGGCACCCGGCAATTTAAGGCCGCAGGACCCTGAACCATTGTACAGGCTTTTTTCCTGGGAAACAAAACTCACAAGCCACTGTTCTGGGTGTCAGTTTTCAGGACCAACTTGGCACTCTCAAACTAGACTAAGTGGGCACCGGTGCCGCTTAGCGTCTGGGAAACATCCTGCGAGAGGCGGAATTCCAGGAGGCACCTGGCAATTTAAGGCCGCAGTACCCTAAACAGTTCTACAGGCCTTTACCCTAGGACACAAAACTCACAAGCCACTCTTGTGGGTGTCAGTTTGTAGGACCCTTTTTTCACTATCAAACTAGACAAGTGTGCACTGGTGCCACCTTGCTTCTGGGAGGCATCCTGCGAGAGGCTGAATTCCAGAAGGCACCTGGCCATTTAAAGTTTCATGCCCCTCAACCATTGTACAGGCTTTTTCCCTGGGAAACAAAACTCACAAGCCACTGTTCTGGGTGTCAGTTTTCAAGAGCCACTTGGCACTCTCAAACCAGTCCAAGTTGGCACTGCTTCCACGTTGCGTCTGGGAGGCATCCTGCGAGAGGCAAAATTCCAGTAGGCCCCCTGAAATTTCAGGCCGCAGGACCCTGAACCATTGTACAGGCTTTTTCCCTGGGAAACAAAACTCACAAGCCACTGTTCTGGTTGCCCGTTTCCAAGACCCACTAGGCACTCTCAAACCAGACCATGTTGGCACTGCTGCCACCCCGGTCTTGGAGGCATCCTGCGAGAGGCGCAATTTAAAGCCGCAGGACCCTTAACCATTGTACAGGATTTTACCTGGGAAAAAAAACTCACAAGCCACTGTTCTGGGTGTCAGTTCTCAGGACCCACTTGGCACTCTCAAACCCTAGCAAGTTGGCACTGGTGCCACTTTGCGCCTGGGAGGCATCCTTCGAGAGGCAGAATTCCAGAAGGCACCTGGCCATTTTTGGCCTCAGGTCCCTGAAACCTCCTAAAGGCCTTTTTCCCTGGGAAACAAAACTCACAAGCCACTGTTCAGGGTATCAGTTTGCAGGACCCTCTTTTCACTCTCAAACTAGACCAAGTTTGCATTGGTGCCACCTTGCGTCTGGGAGGCATCCTGCGAGAGGCCGAATTCAAGAAGGCACCTGGCCATTTAAAGTTTCATGCCCCTGAACCATTATACAGGCCTTTTCCCTGGGAAACAAAACTCACAAGCCACTGTTCTGGGTGTCATTTTGCAGGACACACGTGGCACTCTCAAACTAGACCAAGTGTGCACTGGTGCCACCTTGCTTCTGGGAGGCATCCTGCGAGAGGCTGAATTCCAGAAGGCACCTGGCAATTTAAGGCCGCAGGACCCTAAACTATTGTACAGGCTTTTTCCCTGGGAAACAAAACTCAAAAGCCACTGTTCTGGGTGTCACTTGGCAGGACCCACTTGGCACTCTCAAAAAAGCCCAAGTTTGCACTGGTGCCACTTTGCGTCTGGGAGGCATCCTGCCAGACGCCGAATTCCAGGAGGCACACGGAAACTTAGGGTCTCAGGCCCCTGCGCCAGTCTACAGGCCTTTTTCCCTTGGAAACAAAACTCACAAGCCACTGTTCTGGGTGTCAGTTTTCAGGACCAACTTGGCACTCTCAAACTAGACTAAGTGGGCACCGGTGCCGCTTAGCATCTGGGAAAGATCCTGCGAGAGGGGGAATTCCAGGAGACACCCTGCTATTAAAGGCCACAGGTCCCTGAAGCCTTCTACAGGCCTTTTCCCCGGGGAAACAAAACTCACAAGCCACTGTTCTGGGTGTCAGTTTTCAGGACCCACGTGGTACTCTCAAACCAGACCAAGTTGTCACTGGTGCCACCTTGGGTCTGGGAGGCATCCTGCGAGAGGCGCAATTCGAGAAGGCACCCGGCAATTTAAGGCCGCAGGACCCTGAATCATTTTACAGGCTTTTTTCCTGGGAAACAAAACTCACAAGCCACTGTTCTGGGTGTCAGTTTTCAGGACCAACTTGGCACTCTCAAACTAGACTAAGTGGGCACCGGTGCCGCTTACCGTCTGGGAAACATCCTGCGAGAGGCGGAATTCCAGGAGGCACCTGGCAATTTAAGGCCGCAGTACCCTAAACAGTTCTACAGGCCTTTACCCTAGGACACAAAACTCACAAGCCACTCTTGTGGGTGTCAGGACCCACTTTTCACTCTCAAACTAGACCAAGTGTGCACTGGTGCCACCTTGCTTCTGGGAGGCATCCTGCGAGAGGCTGAATTCCAGAAGGGACCCGGCCATTTAAAGTTTCATGCCCCTCAACCATTGTAAAGGATTTTTCTCCGGGAAACAAAACTCACAAGGCACTGTTCTGGGTGTCAGTTTTCAAGAGCCACTTGGCACTCTCAAACCAGTCCAAGTTGGCACTGCTTCCACGTTGCGTCTGGGAGGCATCCTGCGAGACGCAAAATTCCAGTAGGCCCCCTGAAATTTCAGGCCGCAGGACCCTGAACCATTATACAGGCCTTTTCCCTGGGAAACAAAACTAAAAAGCCACTGTTCTGGGTGTCAGTTTTCAGGACCAACTTGGCACTCTCAAACTAGACTAAGTGGGCACCGGTGCCGCTTAGCGTCTGGGAAACATCCTGCGAGAGGGGGAATTCCAGGAGGCACCCTGCTATTAAAGGCCACAGGTCCCTGAAGCCTTCTACAGGCCTTTTCCCCGGGGAAACAAAACTCACAAGCCACTGTTCTGGGTGTCAGTTTTCAGGACCCACGTGGTACTCTCAAACCAGACCAAGTTGTCACTGGTGCCACCTTGGGTCTGGGAGGCATCCTGCGAGAGGCGCAATTCGAGAAGGCACCCGGCAATTTAAGGCCGCAGGACCCTGAACCATTTTACAGGCTTTTTTCCTGGGAAACAAAACTCACAAGCCACTGTTCTGGGTGTCAGTTTTCAGGACCAACTTGGCACTCTCAAACTAGACTAAGTGGGCACCGGTGCCGCTTAGCGTCTGGGAAACATCCTGCGAGAGGCGGAATTCCAGGAGGCACCTGGCAATTTAATGCCGCAGTACCCTAAACAGTTCTACAGGCCTTTACCCTAGGACACAAAACTCACAAGCCACTCTTGTGGGTGTCAGGACCCACTTTTCACTCTCAAACTAGACCAAGTGTGCACTGGTGCCACCTTGCTTCTGGGAGGCATCCTGCGAGAGGCTGAATTCCAGAAGGGACCTGGCCATTTAAAGTTTCATGCCCCTCAACCATTGTAAAGGATTTTTCTCCGGGAAACAAAACTCACAAGCCACTGTTCTGGGTGTCAGTTTTCAAGAGCCACTTGGCACTCTCAAACCAGTCCAAGTTGGCACTGCTTCCACGTTGCGTCTGGGAGGCATCCTGCGAGACGCAAAATTCCAGTAGGCCCCCTGAAATTTCAGGCCGCAGGACCCTGAACCATTATACAGGCCTTTTCCCTGGGAAACAAAACTAAAAAGCCACTGTTCTGGGTGTCAGTTTTCAGGACCAACTTGGCACTCTCAAACTAGACTAAGTGGGCACCGGTGCCGCTTAGCGTCTGGGAAACATCCTGCCAGAGGGGGAATTCCAGGAGGCACCCTGCTATTAAAGGCCACAGGTCCCTGAAGCCTTCTACAGGCCTTTTCCCCAGGGAAACAAAACTCACAAGCCACTGTTCTGGGTGTCAGTTTTCAGGACACACGTGGCACTCTCAAACCAGACCAAGTTTGAACTGGTGCCACCTTGCGTCTGGGAGGCATCCTGCGAGAGGCGCAATTCGAGAAGGCACCCGGCAATTTAAGGCCGCAGGACCCTAAACCATTTTACAGGCTTTTTTCCTGGGAAACAAAACTCACAAGCCACTGTTCTGGGTGTCAGTTTTCAGGACCCACTTGACACTCACAAACAAGACCAAGTTGGCACTGGTGCCACCTTGCGTCTGGGAGGCATCCTGCGAGAGGCCGGATCTCCAGGAGTCACCCGGCTATTTAAGGCCGCATTACCCTGAACCATTGTACAGGCTTTTTCCCTTGGAAACAAAACTCACAAGCCACTGTTCTGGGTGTCAGTTTGCAGAACCCACTTGGCACTCTCAAACTAGACTAAGTAGGCACCGGTGCCGCTTAGCGTCTGGGAAACATCCTGCGAGAGGCGGAATTCCAGGAGGCACCCGGCAATTTAAGGCCGCTGGACCCTAAACCATTGTACAGGTTTTTTCCCTGGTAAACCAAACTCAGAAGCCACTGTTCTGGGTTTCAGTTTTCAGGAGCCACTTGGCACTCTCAAACCAGACCAAGTTGGCACTGCTTCCACTTTGCGTCTGGGAGGCATCCTGCGAGAGGTGCAATTCCAGTAGGCCCCCTGAAATTTTAGGCCTCAGGACCCTAAACCACTGTACAGGCTTTTTCCCAGGGAAGCAAAACTTAGAAGCCACTGTTCTGGGTGTCAGTTTCAGGACCCACTTGATACTCTCAAACCAGACAATGTCTGCACTGGTGCCACCTTGCGTCTCGGAGAAATCCTGCGAGAGGCCGAATTTCAGAAGGCACCGGGCCATTTAAAGTTTCATGCCCCTGAACCATTATACAAGCCTTTTCCCTGGGAAACAAAACTAAAAAGCCACTGTTCTGGGTGTCATTTTACAGGACACACGTGGCACTCTCAAACGAGACCAAGTTTGAACTGGTGCCACCTTGCGTCTGGGAGGCATCCTGCGAGAGGCGGATGTCCAGGAGGCACCTGGCAATTTAAGGCCGCAGGACCCAAAACTATTGTACAGGCTTTTTCCCTGGGAAACAAAACTCAAAAGCCACTGTTCTGGGTGTCAATTGGCAGGACCCGCTTGGCACTCTCAAAAAAGTCCTAGTTTGCACTGGTGCCACTTTGCGTCTGGGAGGCATCCTGCCAGACGCCGAATTCCAGGAGGCACATGGAAACTTAGGGTCTAAGGCCCCTGCCCCAGTCTACAGGCCTTTTTCCCTGGGAAACAAAACTCACAAGCCACTGTTCTGGGTGTCAGTTTTCAGGACACACTTGGCACTCTCAAACTAGACTAAGTGGGCACCGGTGCCGCTTAGCGTCTGGGAAACATCCTGCGAGAGGGGGAATTCCAGGAAGCAGCCGGATATTAAAGGCCACTGGACACTGAACCATTGTAAACGCTTTTTCCCTGGGAAACAAAACTCACAAGCCACTGTTCTGGGTGTCAGTTTTCAGGACCCACTTGGCACTCTCAAACCAGACCAAGTTGTCACTGGTGCCACCTTGCCTCTGGGAGGCATCCTGCGAGAGGCGCAATTCGAGAAGGCACCCGGCAATTTAAGGCCGCAGGACCCTGAACCATTTTACAGGCTTTTTTCCTGGGAAACAAAACTCACAAGCCACTGTTCTGGGTGTCAGTTTTCAGGACCCACTTGACACTCACAAACTAGACCAAGTTGGCACTGCTTCCACTTTGCGTCTGGGAGGCATCCTGCGAGAGGCCGGATCTCCAGGAGTCACCCGGCTATTTAAGGCCGCATTACCCTGAACCATTGTACAGGCTTTTTCCCTTGGAAACCAAACTCACAAGCAACTGTTCTGGGTGTCAGTTTGCAGAACCACTTGGCACTCTCAAACTAGACTAGAGTGGGCACCGGTGCAGCTTAGCATCAGGGAAACATCCTGCGAGAGGCGTAAGTCCAGGAGGCACACGGCAATTTAAGGCCGCTGCACCCTTAACCATTGTACAGGTTTTTTACCTGGTAAACCAAACTCAGAAGCCACTGTTCTGGGTTTCAGTTTTCAGGAGCCACTTGGAACTCTCAAACCAGACCAAGTTGGCACTGCTTCCACTTTGCGTCTGGGAGGCATCCTGCGAGAGGTGCAATTCCAGTAGGCCCCCTGAAATTTCAGGCCTCAGGACCCTGAACCACTCTACAGGCTTTTTCCCTGGGAAACAAAACTCAAAAGCCACTGTTCTGGATGTCCGATTACAGGACCCACCTGGCACTCTCAAACCTGACCAAGTTGGCACTGCTGACACCTTGCGTCTGGGAGGCATCCTGCGAGACGCCGAAATCCAGGAGGCACCCGGCAATTTTAGGCTGCAAGACCCTGAACCATTGTACAGGCCCTTTTCCCTGGGAAACAAACCCCACAAGCCACTGTTCTGGGTGTCAGTTTTCAGGACCCACTTGGCACTCTCAAACTAGACTAAGTGGGCACCGGTGCCACTTTGCGTCTCGGAAACATCCTGCGAGAGGGGGAATTCCAGGAGGCACATGGCTATTTAAGGCCGCAGGGCCCCAAACTATTCTACAGGCTTTTTCCCAGGGAAATGAAACTCACAAGCCACTGTCCTGGGTGTCAGTTTGACGGACCCACTTAGCACTCTCAAACTAGACCAAGTTGGCACTGGTGCCACTTTGCGTCTGGGAGGCATCCTGCGAGACGCCGAATTCCAGGAGGCATTCGGCAACTTAAGGCCTAAGGCCCCTGCACCCTTCTACAGGCCTTTTTCCCTGGGAAACAAAACTCACAAGCCACTGTTCTGGGTGTCAGTTTTCAGGACCCACTTGGCACTCTCGAACCCGACCAAGTTGGCACTGGTGCCACCTTGCGTCTGGGAGGCATCCTGCGAGAGGCGCAATTCGAGGAGGCACCAGGCAATTTAAGACTGCAGGACCCTGAACCATTTTACAGGCTTTTTCCCTGGGAAACAAAACTCACAAGCCACTGTTCTGGATGTCAGTTTTAAGGACCCACTTGGCACTCTCAAACCAGACCAAGTTGGCAGTGGTGCCACCTTGCGTCTGGGAGGCATCCGGCGAGAGGTGCAATTCCAGGAGGCATCCGGCAATTTAAGGCTGCTAGACCCTCAACAAATATACAGGCTTTTCCCCTGGAAACAAAACTCACAATGCACTGTTCTGGGTGTCGGTTTGCAGGACCCACTTGGCACTCTCAAACCAGACCAAGTTGGCACTGGTGCCACCTTGCATCTGGGAGGCATCTGGCGAGAGGTTCAATTCCAGGAGGCATCCGGCAACTTAAGGCTGCTAGACCCTGAATCAATGTACAGGCTTTTTCCCTGGGAAACAAAACTCACAAGCCACTGTTCTGGGTGTCAGTTTGCAGAACCCATTTGGCACTCTCAAACTAGGCTATGTGGGCACCGGTGCCGCTTAGCGTCTGGGAAAGATCCTGCGAAAGGGGGAATTCCAGGAGGAACCTGGCAATTTAAGGCCGCAGGACCCTAAACCATTCTACAGGCTTTTTCCCTGGGAAACAAAACTCACAAGCCACTGTTCTCGGTGTCATTTTGCAGGACCCACTTGGCACTCTCAAACCATACAAAGTTGGCACTGCTGACACCTTGCGTCTGGGAGGCATCCTGCGACAGGCCGAATTCCAGGAGGCACCCGGCAATTTTAGGCTGCAAGACCCTGAACCATTATACAGGCCCTTTTCCCTGGTAAAAAAAACCTCACAAGCCACTGTCCTGGGTGTCAGTTTGCAGGACCCACTTGGCACTCTCAAACTAGACTAAGTGGGCACCGGTGCCGCTTAGCGTCTGGGAAACATCCTGCGAGAGGGGGAATTCCAGGAGGCACCCTGCTATTAAAGGCCACAGGTCCCTGAAGCCTTCTACAGGCCTTTTCCCCGGGGAAACAAAACTCACAAGCCACTGTTCTGGGTGTCAGTTTTCAGGACCCACTTGGCACTCTCAAACCAGACCAAGTTGTCACTGGTGCCACCTTGCGTCTGGGAGGCATCCTGCGAGAGGCGCAATTCGAAAAGGCACCCGGCAATTTAAGGCCGCAGGACCCTGAACCATTGTACAGGCTTTTTTCCTGGGAAACAAAACTCACAAGCCACTGTTCTGGGTGTCAGTTTTCAGGACACACTTGGCACTCTCAAACTAGACTAAGTGGGCACCGGTGCCGCTTAGCGTCTGGGAAACATCCTGCGAGAGGCGGAATTCCAGGAGGCACCTGGCAATTTAAGGCCGCAGTACCCTAAACAGTTCTACAGGCCTTTACCCTAGGACACAAAACTCACAAGCCACTCTTGTGGGTGTCAGTTTGCAGGACCCTTTTTTCACTATCAAACTAGACAAGTGTGCACTGGTGCCACCTTGCTTCTGGGAGGCATCCTGCGAGAGGCTGAATTCCAGAAGGCACCTGGCCATTTAAAGTTTCATGCCCCTCAACCATTGTACAGGCTTTTTCCCTGGGAAACAAAACTCACAAGGCACTGTTCTGGGTGTCAGTTTTCAAGAGCCACTTGGCACTCTCAAACCAGTCCAAGTTGGCACTGCTTCCACGTTGCGTCTGGGAGGCATCCTGCGAGAGGCAAAATTCCAGTAGGCCCCCTGGAATTTCAGGCCGCAGGACCCTGAACCATTGTACAGGCTTTTTCCCTGGGAAACAAAACTCACAAGCCACTGTTCTGGTTGCCCGTTTCCAAGACCCACTAGGCACTCTCAAACCAGACCATGTTGGCACTGCTGCCACCCCGGTCTTGGAGGCATCCTGCGAGAGGCGCAATTTAAAGCCGCAGGACCCTTAACCATTGTACAGGATTTTACCTGGGAAAAAAAACTCACAAGCCACTGTTCTGGGTGTCAGTTCTCAGGACCCACTTGGCACTCTCAAACCCTAGCAAGTTGGCACTGGTGCCACTTTGCGCCTGGGAGGCATCCTTCGAGAGGCGGAATTCCAGAAGGCACCTGGCCATTTTTGGCCTCAGGTCCCTGAAACCTCCTAAAGGCCTTTTTCCCTGGGAAACAAAACTCACAAGCCACTGTTCAGGGTATCAGTTTGCAGGACCCTCTTTTCACTCTCAAACTAGACCAAGTTTGCATTGGTGCCACCTTGCGTCTGGGAGGCATCCTGCGAGAGGCCGAATTCAAGAAGGCACCTGGCCATTTAAAGTTTCATGCCCCTGAACCATTATACAGGCCTTTTCCCTGGGAAACAAAACTCACAAGCCACTGTTCTGGGTGTCATTTTGCAGGACACACGTGGCACTCTCAAACTAGACCAAGTGTGCACTGGTGCCACCTTGCTTCTGGGAGGCATCCTGCGAGAGGCTGAATTCCAGAAGGCACCTGGCAATTTAAGGCCGCAGGACCCTAAACTATTGTACAGGCTTTTTCCCTGGGAAACAAAACTCAAAAGCCACTGTTCTGGGTGTCACTTGGCAGGACCCACTTGGCACTCTCAAAAAAGCCCAAGTTTGCACTGGTGCCACTTTGCGTCTGGGAGGCATCCTGCCAGACGCCGAATTCCAGGAGGCACACGGAAACTTAGGGTCTCAGGCCCCTGCGCCAGTCTACAGGCCTTTTTCCCTTGGAAACAAAACTCACAAGCCACTGTTCTGGGTGTCAGTTTTCAGGACCAACTTGGCACTCTCAAACTAGACTAAGTGGGCACCGGTGCCGCTTAGCATCTGGGAAAGATCCTGCGAGAGGGGGAATTCCAGGAGACACCCTGCTATTAAAGGCCACAGGTCCCTGAAGCCTTCTACAGGCCTTTTCCCCGGGGAAACAAAACTCACAAGCCACTGTTCTGGGTGTCAGTTTTCAGGACCCACGTGGTACTCTCAAACCAGACCAAGTTGTCACTGGTGCCACCTTGGGTCTGGGAGGCATCCTGCGAGAGGCGCAATTCGAGAAGGCACCCGGCAATTTAAGGCCGCAGGACCCTGAACCATTTTACAGGCTTTTTTCCTGGGAAACAAAACTCACAAGCCACTGTTCTGGGTGTCAGTTTTCAGGACCAACTTGGCACTCTCAAACTAGACTAAGTGGGCACCGGTGCCGCTTACCGTCTGGGAAACATCCTGCGAGAGGCGGAATTCCAGGAGGCACCTGGCAATTTAAGGCCGCAGTACCCTAAACAGTTCTACAGGCCTTTACCCTAGGACACAAAACTCACAAGCCACTCTTGTGGGTGTCAGGACCCACTTTTCACTCTCAAACTAGACCAAGTGTGCACTGGTGCCACCTTGCTTCTGGGAGGCATCCTGCGAGAGGCTGAATTCCAGAAGGGACCCGGCCATTTAAAGTTTCATGCCCCTCAACCATTGTAAAGGATTTTTCTCCGGGAAACAAAACTCACAAGGCACTGTTCTGGGTGTCAGTTTTCAAGAGCCACTTGGCACTCTCAAACCAGTCCAAGTTGGCACTGCTTCCACGTTGCGTCTGGGAGGCATCCTGCGAGACGCAAAATTCCAGTAGGCCCCCTGAAATTTCAGGCCGCAGGACCCTGAACCATTATACAGGCCTTTTCCCTGGGAAACAAAACTAAAAAGCCACTGTTCTGGGTGTCAGTTTTCAGGACCAACTTGGCACTCTCAAACTAGACTAAGTGGGCACCGGTGCCGCTTAGCGTCTGGGAAACATCCTGCGAGAGGGGGAATTCCAGGAGGCACCCTGCTATTAAAGGCCACAGGTCCCTGAAGCCTTCTACAGGCCTTTTCCCCGGGGAAACAAAACTCACAAGCCACTGTTCTGGGTGTCAGTTTTCAGGACCCACGTGGTACTCTCAAACCAGACCAAGTTGTCACTGGTGCCACCTTGGGTCTGGGAGGCATCCTGCGAGAGGCGCAATTCGAGAAGGCACCCGGCAATTTAAGGCCGCAGGACCCTGAACCATTGTACAGGCTTTTTTCCTGGGAAACAAAACTCACAAGCCACTGTTCTGGGTGTCAGTTTTCAGGACCAACTTGGCACTCTCAAACTAGACTAAGTGGGCACCGGTGCCGCTTAGCGTCTGGGAAACATCCTGCGAGAGGCGGAATTCCAGGAGGCACCTGGCAATTTAAGGCCGCAGTACCCTAAACAGTTCTACAGGCCTTTACCCTAGGACACAAAACTCACAAGCCACTCTTGTGGGTGTCAGTTTGCAGGACCCTTTTTTCACTATCAAACTAGACAAGTGTGCACTGGTGCCACCTTGCTTCTGGGAGGCATCCTGCGAGAGGCTGAATTCCAGAAGGCACCTGGCCATTTAAAGTTTCATGCCCCTCAACCATTGTACAGGCTTTTTCCCTGGGAAACAAAACTCACAAGCCACTGTTCTGGGTGTCAGTTTTCAAGAGCCACTTGGCACTCTCAAACCAGTCCAAGTTGGCACTGCTTCCACGTTGCGTCTGGGAGGCATCCTGCGAGAGGCAAAATTCCAGTAGGCCCCCTGAAATTTCAGGCCGCAGGACCCTGAACCATTGTACAGGCTTTTTCCCTGGGAAACAAAACTCACAAGCCACTGTTCTGGTTGCCCGTTTCCAAGACCCACTAGGCACTCTCAAACCAGACCATGTTGGCACTGCTGCCACCCCGGTCTTGGAGGCATCCTGCGAGAGGCGCAATTTAAAGCCGCAGGACCCTTAACCATTGTACAGGATTTTACCTGGGAAAAAAAACTCACAAGCCACTGTTCTGGGTGTCAGTTCTCAGGACCCACTTGGCACTCTCAAACCCTAGCAAGTTGGCACTGGTGCCACTTTGCGCCTGGGAGGCATCCTTCGAGAGGCAGAATTCCAGAAGGCACCTGGCCATTTTTGGCCTCAGGTCCCTGAAACCTCCTAAAGGCCTTTTTCCCTGGGAAACAAAACTCACAAGCCACTGTTCAGGGTATCAGTTTGCAGGACCCTCTTTTCACTCTCAAACTAGACCAAGTTTGCATTGGTGCCACCTTGCGTCTGGGAGGCATCCTGCGAGAGGCCGAATTCAAGAAGGCACCTGGCCATTTAAAGTTTCATGCCCCTGAACCATTATACAGGCCTTTTCCCTGGGAAACAAAACTCACAAGCCACTGTTCTGGGTGTCATTTTGCAGGACACACGTGGCACTCTCAAACTAGACCAAGTGTGCACTGGTGCCACCTTGCTTCTGGGAGGCATCCTGCGAGAGGCTGAATTCCAGAAGGCACCTGGCAATTTAAGGCCGCAGGACCCTAAACTATTGTACAGGCTTTTTCCCTGGGAAACAAAACTCAAAAGCCACTGTTCTGGGTGTCACTTGGCAGGACCCACTTGGCACTCTCAAAAAAGCCCAAGTTTGCACTGGTGCCACTTTGCGTCTGGGAGGCATCCTGCCAGACGCCGAATTCCAGGAGGCACACGGAAACTTAGGGTCTCAGGCCCCTGCGCCAGTCTACAGGCCTTTTTCCCTTGGAAACAAAACTCACAAGCCACTGTTCTGGGTGTCAGTTTTCAGGACCAACTTGGCACTCTCAAACTAGACTAAGTGGGCACCGGTGCCGCTTAGCATCTGGGAAAGATCCTGCGAGAGGGGGAATTCCAGGAGACACCCTGCTATTAAAGGCCACAGGTCCCTGAAGCCTTCTACAGGCCTTTTCCCCGGGGAAACAAAACTCACAAGCCACTGTTCTGGGTGTCAGTTTTCAGGACCCACGTGGTACTCTCAAACCAGACCAAGTTGTCACTGGTGCCACCTTGGGTCTGGGAGGCATCCTGCGAGAGGCGCAATTCGAGAAGGCACCCGGCAATTTAAGGCCGCAGGACCCTGAACCATTTTACAGGCTTTTTTCCTGGGAAACAAAACTCACAAGCCACTGTTCTGGGTGTCAGTTTTCAGGACCAACTTGGCACTCTCAAACTAGACTAAGTGGGCACCGGTGCCGCTTACCGTCTGGGAAACATCCTGCGAGAGGCGGAATTCCAGGAGGCACCTGGCAATTTAAGGCCGCAGTACCCTAAACAGTTCTACAGGCCTTTACCCTAGGACACAAAACTCACAAGCCACTCTTGTGGGTGTCAGGACCCACTTTTCACTCTCAAACTAGACCAAGTGTGCACTGGTGCCACCTTGCTTCTGGGAGGCATCCTGCGAGAGGCTGAATTCCAGAAGGGACCCGGCCATTTAAAGTTTCATGCCCCTCAACCATTGTAAAGGATTTTTCTCCGGGAAACAAAACTCACAAGGCACTGTTCTGGGTGTCAGTTTTCAAGAGCCACTTGGCACTCTCAAACCAGTCCAAGTTGGCACTGCTTCCACGTTGCGTCTGGGAGGCATCCTGCGAGACGCAAAATTCCAGTAGGCCCCCTGAAATTTCAGGCCGCAGGACCCTGAACCATTATACAGGCCTTTTCCCTGGGAAACAAAACTAAAAAGCCACTGTTCTGGGTGTCAGTTTTCAGGACCAACTTGGCACTCTCAAACTAGACTAAGTGGGCACCGGTGCCGCTTAGCGTCTGGGAAACATCCTGCGAGAGGGGGAATTCCAGGAGGCACCCTGCTATTAAAGGCCACAGGTCCCTGAAGCCTTCTACAGGCCTTTTCCCCGGGGAAACAAAACTCACAAGCCACTGTTCTGGGTGTCAGTTTTCAGGACCCACGTGGTACTCTCAAACCAGACCAAGTTGTCACTGGTGCCACCTTGGGTCTGGGAGGCATCCTGCGAGAGGCGCAATTCGAGAAGGCACCCGGCAATTTAAGGCCGCAGGACCCTGAACCATTGTACAGGCTTTTTTCCTGGGAAACAAAACTCACAAGCCACTGTTCTGGGTGTCAGTTTTCAGGACCAACTTGGCACTCTCAAACTAGACTAAGTGGGCACCGGTGCCGCTTAGCGTCTGGGAAACATCCTGCGAGAGGCGGAATTCCAGGAGGCACCTGGCAATTTAAGGCCGCAGTACCCTAAACAGTTCTACAGGCCTTTACCCTAGGACACAAAACTCACAAGCCACTCTTGTGGGTGTCAGTTTGCAGGACCCTTTTTTCACTATCAAACTAGACAAGTGTGCACTGGTGCCACCTTGCTTCTGGGAGGCATCCTGCGAGAGGCTGAATTCCAGAAGGCACCTGGCCATTTAAAGTTTCATGCCCCTCAACCATTGTACAGGCTTTTTCCCTGGGAAACAAAACTCACAAGCCACTGTTCTGGGTGTCAGTTTTCAAGAGCCACTTGGCACTCTCAAACCAGTCCAAGTTGGCACTGCTTCCACGTTGCGTCTGGGAGGCATCCTGCGAGAGGCAAAATTCCAGTAGGCCCCCTGAAATTTCAGGCCGCAGGACCCTGAACCATTGTACAGGCTTTTTCCCTGGGAAACAAAACTCACAAGCCACTGTTCTGGTTGCCCGTTTCCAAGACCCACTAGGCACTCTCAAACCAGACCATGTTGGCACTGCTGCCACCCCGGTCTTGGAGGCATCCTGCGAGAGGCGCAATTTAAAGCCGCAGGACCCTTAACCATTGTACAGGATTTTACCTGGGAAAAAAAACTCACAAGCCACTGTTCTGGGTGTCAGTTCTCAGGACCCACTTGGCACTCTCAAACCCTAGCAAGTTGGCACTGGTGCCACTTTGCGCCTGGGAGGCATCCTTCGAGAGGCAGAATTCCAGAAGGCACCTGGCCATTTTTGGCCTCAGGTCCCTGAAACCTCCTAAAGGCCTTTTTCCCTGGGAAACAAAACTCACAAGCCACTGTTCAGGGTATCAGTTTGCAGGACCCTCTTTTCACTCTCAAACTAGACCAAGTTTGCATTGGTGCCACCTTGCGTCTGGGAGGCATCCTGCGAGAGGCCGAATTCAAGAAGGCACCTGGCCATTTAAAGTTTCATGCCCCTGAACCATTATACAGGCCTTTTCCCTGGGAAACAAAACTCACAAGCCACTGTTCTGGGTGTCATTTTGCAGGACACACGTGGCACTCTCAAACTAGACCAAGTGTGCACTGGTGCCACCTTGCTTCTGGGAGGCATCCTGCGAGAGGCTGAATTCCAGAAGGCACCTGGCAATTTAAGGCCGCAGGACCCTAAACTATTGTACAGGCTTTTTCCCTGGGAAACAAAACTCAAAAGCCACTGTTCTGGGTGTCACTTGGCAGGACCCACTTGGCACTCTCAAAAAAGCCCAAGTTTGCACTGGTGCCACTTTGCGTCTGGGAGGCATCCTGCCAGACGCCGAATTCCAGGAGGCACACGGAAACTTAGGGTCTCAGGCCCCTGCGCCAGTCTACAGGCCTTTTTCCCTTGGAAACAAAACTCACAAGCCACTGTTCTGGGTGTCAGTTTTCAGGACCAACTTGGCACTCTCAAACTAGACTAAGTGGGCACCGGTGCCGCTTAGCATCTGGGAAAGATCCTGCGAGAGGGGGAATTCCAGGAGACACCCTGCTATTAAAGGCCACAGGTCCCTGAAGCCTTCTACAGGCCTTTTCCCCGGGGAAACAAAACTCACAAGCCACTGTTCTGGGTGTCAGTTTTCAGGACCCACGTGGTACTCTCAAACCAGACCAAGTTGTCACTGGTGCCACCTTGGGTCTGGGAGGCATCCTGCGAGAGGCGCAATTCGAGAAGGCACCCGGCAATTTAAGGCCGCAGGACCCTGAACCATTTTACAGGCTTTTTTCCTGGGAAACAAAACTCACAAGCCACTGTTCTGGGTGTCAGTTTTCAGGACCAACTTGGCACTCTCAAACTAGACTAAGTGGGCACCGGTGCCGCTTACCGTCTGGGAAACATCCTGCGAGAGGCGGAATTCCAGGAGGCACCTGGCAATTTAAGGCCGCAGTACCCTAAACAGTTCTACAGGCCTTTACCCTAGGACACAAAACTCACAAGCCACTCTTGTGGGTGTCAGGACCCACTTTTCACTCTCAAACTAGACCAAGTGTGCACTGGTGCCACCTTGCTTCTGGGAGGCATCCTGCGAGAGGCTGAATTCCAGAAGGGACCCGGCCATTTAAAGTTTCATGCCCCTCAACCATTGTAAAGGATTTTTCTCCGGGAAACAAAACTCACAAGGCACTGTTCTGGGTGTCAGTTTTCAAGAGCCACTTGGCACTCTCAAACCAGTCCAAGTTGGCACTGCTTCCACGTTGCGTCTGGGAGGCATCCTGCGAGACGCAAAATTCCAGTAGGCCCCCTGAAATTTCAGGCCGCAGGACCCTGAACCATTATACAGGCCTTTTCCCTGGGAAACAAAACTAAAAAGCCACTGTTCTGGGTGTCAGTTTTCAGGACCAACTTGGCACTCTCAAACTAGACTAAGTGGGCACCGGTGCCGCTTAGCGTCTGGGAAACATCCTGCGAGAGGGGGAATTCCAGGAGGCACCCTGCTATTAAAGGCCACAGGTCCCTGAAGCCTTCTACAGGCCTTTTCCCCGGGGAAACAAAACTCACAAGCCACTGTTCTGGGTGTCAGTTTTCAGGACCCACGTGGTACTCTCAAACCAGACCAAGTTGTCACTGGTGCCACCTTGGGTCTGGGAGGCATCCTGCGAGAGGCACAATTCGAGAAGGCACCCGGCAATTTAAGGCCGCAGGACCCTGAACCATTGTACAGGCTTTTTTCCTGGGAAACAAAACTCACAAGCCACTGTTCTGGGTGTCAGTTTTCAGGACCAACTTGGCACTCTCAAACTAGAATAAGTGGGCACCGGTGCCGCTTAGCGTCTGGGAAACATCCTGCGAGAGGCGGAATTCCAGGAGGCACCTGGCAATTTAAGGCCGCAGTACCCTAAACAGTTCTACAGGCCTTTACCCTAGGACACAAAACTCACAAGCCACTCTTGTGGGTGTCAGGACTCACTTTTCACTCTCAAACTAGACCAAGTATGCACTGGTGCCACCTTGCTTCTGGGAGGCATCCTGCGAGAGGCTGAATTCCAGAAGGGACCTGGCCATTTAAAGTTTCATGCCCCTCAACCATTGTAAAGGATTTTTCTCCGGGAAACAAAACTCACAAGCCACTGTTCTGGGTGTCAGTTTTCAAGAGCCACTTGGCACTCTCAAACCAGTCCAAGTTGGCACTGCTTCCACGTTGCGTCTGGGAGGCATCCTGCGAGACGCAAAATTCCAGTAGGCCCCCTGAAATTTCAGGCCGCAGGACCCTGAACCATTATACAGGCCTTTTCCCTGGGAAACAAAACTAAAAAGCCACTGTTCTGGGTGTCAGTTTTCAGGACCAACTTGGCACTCTCAAACTAGACTAAGTGGGCACCGGTGCCGCTTAGCGTCTGGGAAACATCCTGCCAGAGGGGGAATTCCAGGAGGCACCCTGCTATTAAAGGCCACAGGTCCCTGAAGCCTTCTACAGGCCTTTTCCCCAGGGAAACAAAACTCACAAGCCACTGTTCTGGGTGTCAGTTTTCAGGACACACGTGGCACTCTCAAACCAGACCAAGTTTGAACTGGTGCCACCTTGCGTCTGGGAGGCATCCTGCGAGAGGCGCAATTCGAGAAGGCACCCGGCAATTTAAGGCCGCAGGACCCTAAACCATTTTACAGGCTTTTTTCCTGGGAAACAAAACTCACAAGCCACTGTTCTGGGTGTCAGTTTTCAGGACCCACTTGACACTCACAAACAAGACCAAGTTGGCACTGGTGCCACCTTGCGTCTGGGAGGCATCCTGCGAGAGGCCGGATCTCCAGGAGTCACCCGGCTATTTAAGGCCGCATTACCCTGAACCAGTCTACAGGCTTTTTCCCTTGGAAACAAAACTCACAAGCCACTGTTCTGGGTGTCAGTTTGCAGAACCCACTTGGCACTCTCAAACTAGACTAAGTAGGCACCGGTGCCGCTTAGCGTCTGGGAAACATCCTGCGAGAGGCGGAATTCCAGGAGGCACCCGGCAATTTAAGGCCGCTGGACCCTAAACCATTGTACAGGTTTTTTCCCTGGTAAACCAAACTCAGAAGCCACTGTTCTGGGTTTCAGTTTTCAGGAGCCACTTGGCACTCTCAAACCAGACCAAGTTGGCACTGCTTCCACTTTGCGTCTGGGAGGCATCCTGCGAGAGGTGCAATTCCAGTAGGCCCCCTGAAATTTTAGGCCTCAGGACCCTAAACCACTGTACAGGCTTTTTCCCAGGGAAGCAAAACTTAGAAGCCACTGTTCTGGGTGTCAGTTTCAGGACCCACTTGATACTCTCAAACCAGACAATGTCTGCACTGGTGCCACCTTGCGTCTCGGAGAAATCCTGCGAGAGGCCGAATTTCAGAAAGCACCGGGCCATTTAAAGTTTCATGCCCCTGAACCATTATACAGGCCTTTTCCCTGGGAAACAAAACTAAAAAGCCACTGTTCTGGGTGTCATTTTACAGGACACACGTGGCACTCTCAAACGAGACCAAGTTTGAACTGGTGCCACCTTGCGTCTGGGAGGCATCCTGCGAGAGGCGGATGTCCAGGAGGCACCTGGCAATTTAAGGCCGCAGGACCCAAAACTATTGTACAGGCTTTTTCCCTGGGAAACAAAACTCAAAAGCCACTGTTCTGGGTGTCAATTGGCAGGACCCGCTTGGCACTCTCAAAAAAGTCCTAGTTTGCACTGGTGCCACTTTGCGTCTGGGAGGCATCCTGCCAGACGCCGAATTCCAGGAGGCACACGGAAACTTAGGGTCTAAGGCCCCTGCCCCAGTCTACAGGCCTTTTTCCCTGGGAAACAAAACTCACAAGCCACTGTTCTGGGTGTCAGTTTTCAGGACACACTTGGCACTCTCAAACTAGACTAAGTGGGCACCGGTGCCGCTTAGCGTCTGGGAAACATCCTGCGAGAGGGGGAATTCCAGGAAGCAGCCGGATATTAAAGGCCACTGGACACTGAACCATTGTAAACGCTTTTTCCCTGGGAAACAAAACTCACAAGCCACTGTTCTGGGTGTCAGTTTTCAGGACCCACTTGGCACTCTCAAACCAGACCAAGTTGTCACTGGTGCCACCTTGCCTCTGGGAGGCATCCTGCGAGAGGCGCAATTCGAGAAGGCACCCGGCAATTTAAGGCCGCAGGACCCTGAACCATTGTACAGGCTTTTTTCCTGGGAAACAAAACTCACAAGCCACTGTTCTGGGTGTCAGTTTTCAGGACCAACTTGGCACTCTCAAACTAGACTAAGTGGGCACCGGTGCCGCTTAGCGTCTGGGAAACATCCTGCGAGAGGCGCAATTCGAGAAGGCACCCGGCAATTTAAGGCCGCAGGACCCTGAACCATTTTACAGGCTTTTTTCCTGGGAAACAAAACTCACAAGCCACTGTTCTGGGTGTCAGTTTTCAGGACCCACTTGACACTCACAAACTAGACCAAGTTGGCACTGCTTCCACTTTGCGTCTGGGAGGCATCCTGCGAGAGGCCGGATCTCCAGGAGTCACCCGGCTATTTAAGGCCGCATTACCCTGAACCATTGTACAGGCTTTTTCCCTTGGAAACCAAACTCACAAGCAACTGTTCTGGGTGTCAGTTTGCAGAACCACTTGGCACTCTCAAACTAGACTAGAGTGGGCACCGGTGCAGCTTAGCATCAGGGAAACATCCTGCGAGAGGCGTAAGTCCAGGAGGCACACGGCAATTTAAGGCCGCTGCACCCTTAACCATTGTACAGGTTTTTTACCTGGTAAACCAAACTCAGAAGCCACTGTTCTGGGTTTCAGTTTTCAGGAGCCACTTGGCACTCTCAAACCAGACCAAGTTGGCACTGCTTCCACTTTGCGTCTGGGAGGCATCCTGCGAGAGGTGCAATTCCAGTAGGCCCCCTGAAATTTCAGGCCTCAGGACCCTGAACCACTCTACAGGCTTTTTCCCTGGGAAACAAAACTCAAAAGCCACTGTTCTGGATGTCCGATTACAGGACCCACCTGGCACTCTCAAACCTGACCAAGTTGGCACTGCTGACACCTTGCGTCTGGGAGGCATCCTGCGAGACGCCGAAATCCAGGAGGCACCCGGCAATTTTAGGCTGCAAGACCCTGAACCATTGTACAGGCCCTTTTCCCTGGGAAACAAACCCCACAAGCCACTGTTCTGGGTGTCAGTTTTCAGGACCCACTTGGCACTCTCAAACTAGACTAAGTGGGCACCGGTGCCACTTTGCGTCTCGGAAACATCCTGCGAGAGGGGGAATTCCAGGAGGCACATGGCTATTTAAGGCCGCAGGGCCCCAAACTATTCTACAGGCTTTTTCCCAGGGAAATGAAACTCACAAGCCACTGTCCTGGGTGTCAGTTTGACGGACCCACTTAGCACTCTCAAACTAGACCAAGTTGGCACTGGTGCCACTTTGCGTCTGGGAGGCATCCTGCGAGACGCCGAATTCCAGGAGGCATTCGGCAACTTAAGGCCTAAGGCCCCTGCACCCTTCTACAGGCCTTTTTCCCTGGGAAACAAAACTCACAAGCCACTGTTCTGGGTGTCAGTTTTCAGGACCCACTTGGCACTCTCGAACCCGACCAAGTTGGCACTGGTGCCACCTTGCGTCTGGGAGGCATCCTGCGAGAGGCGCAATTCGAGGAGGCACCAGGCAATTTAAGGCTGCAGGACCCTGAACCATTTTACAGGCTTTTTCCCTGGGAAACAAAACTCACAAGCCACTGTTCTGGATGTCAGTTTTAAGGACCCACTTGGCACTCTCAAACCAGACCAAGTTGGCAGTGGTGCCACCTTGCGTCTGGGAGGCATCCGGCGAGAGGTGCAATTCCAGGAGGCATCCGGCAATTTAAGGCTGCTAGACCCTCAACAAATATACAGGCTTTTCCCCTGGAAACAAAACTCACAATGCACTGTTCTGGGTGTCGGTTTGCAGGACCCACTTGGCACTCTCAAACCAGACCAAGTTGGCACTGGTGCCACCTTGCATCTGGGAGGCATCTGGCGAGAGGTTCAATTCCAGGAGGCATCCGGCAACTTAAGGCTGCTAGACCCTGAATCAATGTACAGGCTTTTTCCCTGGGAAACAAAACTCACAAGCCACTGTTCTGGGTGTCAGTTTGCAGAACCCATTTGGCACTCTCAAACTAGGCTATGTGGGCACCGGTGCCGCTTAGCGTCTGGGAAAGATCCTGCGAAAGGGGGAATTCCAGGAGGAACCTGGCAATTTAAGGCCGCAGGACCCTAAACCATTCTACAGGCTTTTTCCCTGGGAAACAAAACTCACAAGCCACTGTTCTGGGTGTCATTTTGCAGGACCCACTTGGCACTCTCAAACCATACAAAGTTGGCACTGCTGACACCTTGCGTCTGGGAGGCATCCTGCGACAGGCCGAATTCCAGGAGGCACCCGGCAATTTTAGGCTGCAAGACCCTGAACCATTATACAGGCCCTTTTCCCTGGTAAAAAAAACCTCACAAGCCACTGTCCTGGGTGTCAGTTTGCAGGACCCACTTGGCACTCTCAAACTAGACTAAGTGGGCACCGGTGCCGCTTAGCGTCTGGGAAACATCCTGCGAGAGGGGGAATTCCAGGAGGCACCCTGCTATTAAAGGCCACAGGTCCCTGAAGCCTTCTACAGGCCTTTTCCCCGGGGAAACAAAACTCACAAGCCACTGTTCTGGGTGTCAGTTTTCAGGACCCACTTGGCACTCTCAAACCAGACCAAGTTGTCACTGGTGCCACCTTGCGTCTGGGAGGCATCCTGCGAGAGGCGCAATTCGAAAAGGCACCCGGCAATTTAAGGCCGCAGGACCCTGAACCATTGTACAGGCTTTTTTCCTGGGAAACAAAACTCACAAGCCACTGTTCTGGGTGTCAGTTTTCAGGACCAACTTGGCACTCTCAAACTAGACTAAGTGGGCACCGGTGCCGCTTAGCGTCTGGGAAACATCCTGCGAGAGGCGGAATTCCAGGAGGCACCTGGCAATTTAAGGCCGCAGTACCCTAAACAGTTCTACAGGCCTTTACCCTAGGACACAAAACTCACAAGCCACTCTTGTGGGTGTCAGTTTGCAGGACCCTTTTTTCACTATCAAACTAGACAAGTGTGCACTGGTGCCACCTTGCTTCTGGGAGGCATCCTGCGAGAGGCTGAATTCCAGAAGGCACCTGGCCATTTAAAGTTTCATGCCCCTCAACCATTGTACAGGCTTTTTCCCTGGGAAACAAAACTCACAAGGCACTGTTCTGGGTGTCAGTTTTCAAGAGCCACTTGGCACTCTCAAACCAGTCCAAGTTGGCACTGCTTCCACGTTGCGTCTGGGAGGCATCCTGCGAGAGGCAAAATTCCAGTAGGCCCCCTGAAATTTCAGGCCGCAGGACCCTGAACCATTGTACAGGCTTTTTCCCTGGGAAACAAAACTCACAAGCCACTGTTCTGGTTGCCCGTTTCCAAGACCCACTAGGCACTCTCAAACCAGACCATGTTGGCACTGCTGCCACCCCGGTCTTGGAGGCATCCTGCGAGAGGCGCAATTTAAAGCCGCAGGACCCTTAACCATTGTACAGGATTTTACCTGGGAAAAAAAACTCACAAGCCACTGTTCTGGGTGTCAGTTCTCAGGACCCACTTGGCACTCTCAAACCCTAGCAAGTTGGCACTGGTGCCACTTTGCGCCTGGGAGGCATCCTTCGAGAGGCAGAATTCCAGAAGGCACCTGGCCATTTTTGGCCTCAGGTCCCTGAAACCTCCTAAAGGCCTTTTTCCCTGGGAAACAAAACTCACAAGCCACTGTTCAGGGTATCAGTTTGCAGGACCCTCTTTTCACTCTCAAACTAGACCAAGTTTGCATTGGTGCCACCTTGCGTCTGGGAGGCATCCTGCGAGAGGCCGAATTCAAGAAGGCACCTGGCCATTTAAAGTTTCATGCCCCTGAACCATTATACAGGCCTTTTCCCTGGGAAACAAAACTCACAAGCCACTGTTCTGGGTGTCATTTTGCAGGACACACGTGGCACTCTCAAACTAGACCAAGTGTGCACTGGTGCCACCTTGCTTCTGGGAGGCATCCTGCGAGAGGCTGAATTCCAGAAGGCACCTGGCAATTTAAGGCCGCAGGACCCTAAACTATTGTACAGGCTTTTTCCCTGGGAAACAAAACTCAAAAGCCACTGTTCTGGGTGTCACTTGGCAGGACCCACTTGGCACTCTCAAAAAAGCCCAAGTTTGCACTGGTGCCACTTTGCGTCTGGGAGGCATCCTGCCAGACGCCGAATTCCAGGAGGCACACGGAAACTTAGGGTCTCAGGCCCCTGCGCCAGTCTACAGGCCTTTTTCCCTTGGAAACAAAACTCACAAGCCACTGTTCTGGGTGTCAGTTTTCAGGACCAACTTGGCACTCTCAAACTAGACTAAGTGGGCACCGGTGCCGCTTAGCATCTGGGAAAGATCCTGCGAGAGGGGGAATTCCAGGAGACACCCTGCTATTAAAGGCCACAGGTCCCTGAAGCCTTCTACAGGCCTTTTCCCCGGGGAAACAAAACTCACAAGCCACTGTTCAGGGTGTCAGTTTTCAGGACCCACGTGGTACTCTCAAACCAGACCAAGTTGTCACTGGTGCCACCTTGGGTCTGGGAGGCATCCTGCGAGAGGCGCAATTCGAGAAGGCACCCGGCAATTTAAGGCCGCAGGACCCTGAACCATTTTACAGGCTTTTTTCCTGGGAAACAAAACTCACAAGCCACTGTTCTGGGTGTCAGTTTTCAGGACCAACTTGGCACTCTCAAACTAGACTAAGTGGGCACCGGTGCCGCTTACCGTCTGGGAAACATCCTGCGAGAGGCGGAATTCCAGGAGGCACCTGGCAATTTAAGGCCGCAGTACCCTAAACAGTTCTACAGGCCTTTACCCTAGGACACAAAACTCACAAGCCACTCTTGTGGGTGTCAGGACCCTCTTTTCACTCTCAAACTAGACCAAGTGTGCACTGGTGCCACCTTGCTTCTGGGAGGCATCCTGCGAGAGGCTGAATTCCAGAAGGGACCCGGCCATTTAAAGTTTCATGCCCCTCAACCATTGTAAAAGATTTTTCTCCGGGAAACAAAACTCACAAGGCACTGTTCTGGGTGTCAGTTTTCAAGAGCCACTTGGCACTCTCAAACCAGTCCAAGTTGGCACTGCTTCCACGTTGCGTCTGGGAGGCATCCTGCGAGACGCAAAATTCCAGTAGGCCCCCAGAAATTTCAGGCCGCAGGACACTGAACCATTATACAGGCCTTTTCCCTGGGAAACAAAACTAAAAAGCCACTGTTCTGGGTGTCAGTTTTCAGGACCAACTTGGCACTCTCAAACTAGACTAAGTGGGCACCGGTGCCGCTTAGCATCTGGGAAAGATCCTGCGAGAGGGGGAATTCCAGGAGACACCCTGCTATTAAAGGCCACAGGTCCCTGAAGCCTTCTACAGGCCTTTTCCCCGGGGAAACAAAACTCACAAGCCACTGTTCAGGGTGTCAGTTTTCAGGACCCACGTGGTACTCTCAAACCAGACCAAGTTGTCACTGGTGCCACCTTGGGTCTGGGAGGCATCCTGCGAGAGGCGCAATTCGAGAAGGCACCCGGCAATTTAAGGCCGCAGGACCCTGAACCATTGTACAGGCTTTTTTCCTGGGAAACAAAACTCACAAGCCACTGTTCTGGGTGTCAGTTTTCAGGACCAACTTGGCACTCTCAAACTAGAATAAGTGGGCACCGGTGCCGCTTAGCGTCTGGGAAACATCCTGCGAGAGGTGGAATTCCAGGAGGCACCTGGCAATTTAAGGCCGCAGTACCCTAAACAGTTCTACAGGCCTTTACCCTAGGACACAAAACTCACAAGCCACTCTTGTGGGTGTCAGGACCCACTTTTCACTCTCAAACTAGACCAAGTGTGCACTGGTGCCACCTTGCTTCTGGGAGGCATCCTGCGAGAGGCTGAATTCCAGAAGGGACCTGGCCATTTAAAGTTTCATGCCCCTCAACCATTGTACAGGCTTTTTCCCTGGGAAACAAAACTCACAAGCCACTGTTCTGGGTGTCAGTTTTCAAGAGCCACTTGGCACTCTCAAACCAGTCTAAGTTGGCACTGCTTCCACGTTGCGTCTGGGAGGCATCCTGCGAGACGCAAAATTCCAGTAGGCCCCCTGAAATTTCAGGCCGCAGGACCCTGAACCATTATACAGGCCTTTTCCCTGGGAAACAAAACTAAAAAGCCACTGTTCTGGGTGTCAGTTTTCAGGACCAACTTGGCACTCTCAAACTAGACTAAGTGGGCACCGGTGCCGCTTAGCGTCTGGGAAACATCCTGCGAGAGGGGGAATTCCAGGAGGCACCCTGCTATTAAAGGCCACAGGTCCCTGAAGCCTTCTACAGGCCTTTTCCCCAGGGAAACAAAACTCACAAGCCACTGTTCTGGGTGTCAGTTTTCAGGACACACGTGGCACTCTCAAACCAGACCAAGTTTGAACTGGTGCCACCTTGCGTCTGGGAGGCATCCTGCGAGAGGCGCAATTCGAGAAGGCACCCGGCAATTTAAGGCCGCAGGACCCTGAACCATTGTACAGGCTTTTTTCCTGGGAAACAAAACTCACAAGCCACTGTTCTGGGTGTCAGTTTTCAGGACCCACTTGACACTCACAAACAAGACCAAGTTGGCACTGGTGCCACCTTGCGTCTGGGAGGCATCCTGCGAGAGGCCGGATCTCCAGGAGTCACCCGGCTATTTAAGGCCGCATTACCCTGAACCATTGTACAGGCTTTTTCCCTTGGAAACAAAACTCAGATGCCACTGTTCTGGGTGTCAGTTTGCAGAACCCACTTTTCACTCTCAAACTAGACTAAGTGGGCACCGGTGCCGCTTAGCGTCTGGGAAACATCCTGCGAGAGGCGGAATTCCAGGAGGCACCCGGCAATTTAAGGCCGCTGGACTCTAAACCATTGTACAGGATTTTTCCCTGGTAAACCAAACTCAGAAGCCACTGTTCTGGGTTTCAGTTTTCAGGAGCCACTTGGCACTCTCAAACCAGACCAAGTTGGCACTGCTTCCACTTTGCGTCTGGGAGGCATCCTGCGAGAGGTGCAATTCCAGTAGGCCCCCTGAAATTTTAGGCCTCAGGACCCTAAACCACTGTACAGGCTTTTTCCCAGGGAAGCAAAACTTAGAAGCCACTGTTCTGGGTGTCAGTTTCAGGACCCACTTGATACTCTCAAACCAGACAATGTCTGCACTGGTGCCACCTTGCATCTGGGAGGAATCCTGCGAGAGTCCGAATTCCAGAAGGCACCGGGCCATTTAAAGTTTCATGCCCCTGAACCATTATACAGGCCTTTTCCCTGGGAAACAAAACTAAAAAGCCACTGTTCTGGGTGTCATTTTACAGGACACACGTGGCACTCTCAAACAAGACCAAGTTTGAACTGGTGCCACCTTGCGTCTGGGAGGCATCCTGCGAGAGGCGGATGTCCAGGAGGCACCTGGCAATTTAAGGCCGCAGGACCCTAAACTATTGTACAGGCTTTTTCCCTGGGAAACAAAACTCAAAAGCCACTGTTCTGGGTGTCACTTGGCAGGACCCGCTTGGCACTCTCAAAAAAGTCCAAGTTTGCACTGGTGCCACTTTGCGTCTGGGAGGCATCCTGCCAGACGCCGAATTCCAGGAGGCACACGGAAACTTAGGGTCTCAGGCCCCTGCGCCAGTCTACAGGCCTTTTTCCCTGGGAAACAAAACTCACAAGCCACTGTTCTGGGTGTCAGTTTTCAGGACCAACTTGGCACTCTCAAACTAGACTAAGTGGGCACCGGTGCCGCTTAGCGTCTTGGAAACATCCTGCGAGAGGGGGAATTCCAGGAAGCAGCCGGATATTAAAGGCCACTGGACACTGAACCATTGTAAACGCTTTTTCCCTGGGAAACAAAACTCACAAGCCACTGTTCTGGGTGTCAGTTTTCAGGACCCACTTGACACTCTCAAACCAGACCAAGTTGGCACTGGTGCCACCTTGCATCTGGGAGGCAGCCTGCGAGAGGCTGAATTCCAGAAGGCACCAGGCAATTTAAGGCCGCAGGACCCTGAACCATTGTACAGGTTTTTTCCCTGGGAAACAAAACTCACAATCCATTGTTCTGGGTGTCAGTTTGAAGGACCCACTTGGCACTCTCAAACCTTACAAAGTTGGCACTGGTGCCACTTTGCGTCTGGGAGTCATCCTGCGAGAGGCCGAATTCCAGGAGGCCCCTGGCCATTTTTGGCCTCAGGTCCCTGAAGCCTTTTACAGGCCTTTTCCCCTGGGAAACAAAACTCACAAGCCACTGTTCAGGGTGTCAGTTTTCAGGACACACGTGGCACTCTCAAACCAGACCAAGTTGTCACTGGTGCCACCTTGCGTCTGGGAGGCATCCTGCGAGAGGCGCAATTCGAGAAGGCACCCGGCAATTTAAGGCCGCAGGACCCTGAACCATTTTACAGGCTTTTTTCCTGGGAAACAAAACTCACAAGCCACTGTTCTGGGTGTCAGTTTTCAGGACCCACTTGACACTCACAAACAAGACCAAGTTGGCACTGGTGCCACCTTGCGTCTGGGAGGCATCCTGCGAGAGGCCGGATCTCCAGGAGTCACCCGGCTATTTAAGGCCCCATTACCCTGAACCATTGTACAGGCTTTTTCCCTTGGAAACAAAACTCACAAGCCACTGTTCTGGGTGTCAGATTGCAGAACCCACTTGGCACTCTCAAACTAGACTAAGTGGGCACCGGTGCCGCTTAGCGTCTGGGAAACATCCTGCGAGAGGCGGAATTCCAGGAGGCACCTGGCAATTTAAGGCCGCAGTACCCTAAACAGTTCTACAGGCCTTTACCCTAGGACACAAAACTCACAAGCCACTCTTGTGGGTGTCAGGACTCACTTTTCACTCTCAAACTAGACCAAGTATGCACTGGTGCCACCTTGCTTCTGGGAGGCATCCTGCGAGAGGCTGAATTCCAGAAGGGACCTGGCCATTTAAAGTTTCATGCCCCTCAACCATTGTAAAGGATTTTTCTCCGGGAAACAAAACTCACAAGCCACTGTTCTGGGTGTCAGTTTTCAAGAGCCACTTGGCACTCTCAAACCAGTCCAAGTTGGCACTGCTTCCACGTTGCGTCTGGGAGGCATCCTGCGAGACGCAAAATTCCAGTAGGCCCCCTGAAATTTCAGGCCGCAGGACCCTGAACCATTATACAGGCCTTTTCCCTGGGAAACAAAACTAAAAAGCCACTGTTCTGGGTGTCAGTTTTCAGGACCAACTTGGCACTCTCAAACTAGACTAAGTGGGCACCGGTGCCGCTTAGCGTCTGGGAAACATCCTGCCAGAGGGGGAATTCCAGGAGGCACCCTGCTATTAAAGGCCACAGGTCCCTGAAGCCTTCTACAGGCCTTTTCCCCAGGGAAACAAAACTCACAAGCCACTGTTCTGGGTGTCAGTTTTCAGGACACACGTGGCACTCTCAAACCAGACCAAGTTTGAACTGGTGCCACCTTGCGTCTGGGAGGCATCCTGCGAGAGGCGCAATTCGAGAAGGCACCCGGCAATTTAAGGCCGCAGGACCCTAAACCATTTTACAGGCTTTTTTCCTGGGAAACAAAACTCACAAGCCACTGTTCTGGGTGTCAGTTTTCAGGACCCACTTGACACTCACAAACAAGACCAAGTTGGCACTGGTGCCACCTTGCGTCTGGGAGGCATCCTGCGAGAGGCCGGATCTCCAGGAGTCACCCGGCTATTTAAGGCCGCATTACCCTGAACCAGTCTACAGGCTTTTTCCCTTGGAAACAAAACTCACAAGCCACTGTTCTGGGTGTCAGTTTGCAGAACCCACTTGGCACTCTCAAACTAGACTAAGTAGGCACCGGTGCCGCTTAGCGTCTGGGAAACATCCTGCGAGAGGCGGAATTCCAGGAGGCACCCGGCAATTTAAGGCCGCTGGACCCTAAACCATTGTACAGGTTTTTTCCCTGGTAAACCAAACTCAGAAGCCACTGTTCTGGGTTTCAGTTTTCAGGAGCCACTTGGCACTCTCAAACCAGACCAAGTTGGCACTGCTTCCACTTTGCGTCTGGGAGGCATCCTGCGAGAGGTGCAATTCCAGTAGGCCCCCTGAAATTTTAGGCCTCAGGACCCTAAACCACTGTACAGGCTTTTTCCCAGGGAAGCAAAACTTAGAAGCCACTGTTCTGGGTGTCAGTTTCAGGACCCACTTGATACTCTCAAACCAGACAATGTCTGCACTGGTGCCACCTTGCGTCTCGGAGAAATCCTGCGAGAGGCCGAATTTCAGAAAGCACCGGGCCATTTAAAGTTTCATGCCCCTGAACCATTATACAGGCCTTTTCCCTGGGAAACAAAACTAAAAAGCCACTGTTCTGGGTGTCATTTTACAGGACACACGTGGCACTCTCAAACGAGACCAAGTTTGAACTGGTGCCACCTTGCGTCTGGGAGGCATCCTGCGAGAGGCGGATGTCCAGGAGGCACCTGGCAATTTAAGGCCGCAGGACCCAAAACTATTGTACAGGCTTTTTCCCTGGGAAACAAAACTCAAAAGCCACTGTTCTGGGTGTCAATTGGCAGGACCCGCTTGGCACTCTCAAAAAAGTCCTAGTTTGCACTGGTGCCACTTTGCGTCTGGGAGGCATCCTGCCAGACGCCGAATTCCAGGAGGCACACGGAAACTTAGGGTCTAAGGCCCCTGCCCCAGTCTACAGGCCTTTTTCCCTGGGAAACAAAACTCACAAGCCACTGTTCTGGGTGTCAGTTTTCAGGACACACTTGGCACTCTCAAACTAGACTAAGTGGGCACCGGTGCCGCTTAGCGTCTGGGAAACATCCTGCGAGAGGGGGAATTCCAGGAAGCAGCCGGATATTAAAGGCCACTGGACACTGAACCATTGTAAACGCTTTTTCCCTGGGAAACAAAACTCACAAGCCACTGTTCTGGGTGTCAGTTTTCAGGACCCACTTGGCACTCTCAAACCAGACCAAGTTGTCACTGGTGCCACCTTGCCTCTGGGAGGCATCCTGCGAGAGGCGCAATTCGAGAAGGCACCCGGCAATTTAAGGCCGCAGGACCCTGAACCATTTTACAGGCTTTTTTCCTGGGAAACAAAACTCACAAGCCACTGTTCTGGGTGTCAGTTTTCAGGACCCACTTGACACTCACAAACTAGACCAAGTTGGCACTGCTTCCACTTTGCGTCTGGGAGGCATCCTGCGAGAGGCCGGATCTCCAGGAGTCACCCGGCTATTTAAGGCCGCATTACCCTGAACCATTGTACAGGCTTTTTCCCTTGGAAACCAAACTCACAAGCAACTGTTCTGGGTGTCAGTTTGCAGAACCACTTGGCACTCTCAAACTAGACTAGAGTGGGCACCGGTGCAGCTTAGCATCAGGGAAACATCCTGCGAGAGGCGTAAGTCCAGGAGGCACACGGCAATTTAAGGCCGCTGCACCCTTAACCATTGTACAGGTTTTTTACCTGGTAAACCAAACTCAGAAGCCACTGTTCTGGGTTTCAGTTTTCAGGAGCCACTTGGCACTCTCAAACCAGACCAAGTTGGCACTGCTTCCACTTTGCGTCTGGGAGGCATCCTGCGAGAGGTGCAATTCCAGTAGGCCCCCTGAAATTTCAGGCCTCAGGACCCTGAACCACTCTACAGGCTTTTTCCCTGGGAAACAAAACTCAAAAGCCACTGTTCTGGATGTCCGATTACAGGACCCACCTGGCACTCTCAAACCTGACCAAGTTGGCACTGCTGACACCTTGCGTCTGGGAGGCATCCTGCGAGACGCCGAAATCCAGGAGGCACCCGGCAATTTTAGGCTGCAAGACCCTGAACCATTGTACAGGCCCTTTTCCCTGGGAAACAAACCCCACAAGCCACTGTTCTGGGTGTCAGTTTTCAGGACCCACTTGGCACTCTCAAACTAGACTAAGTGGGCACCGGTGCCACTTTGCGTCTCGGAAACATCCTGCGAGAGGGGGAATTCCAGGAGGCACATGGCTATTTAAGGCCGCAGGGCCCCAAACTATTCTACAGGCTTTTTCCCAGGGAAATGAAACTCACAAGCCACTGTCCTGGGTGTCAGTTTGACGGACCCACTTAGCACTCTCAAACTAGACCAAGTTGGCACTGGTGCCACTTTGCGTCTGGGAGGCATCCTGCGAGACGCCGAATTCCAGGAGGCATTCGGCAACTTAAGGCCTAAGGCCCCTGCACCCTTCTACAGGCCTTTTTCCCTGGGAAACAAAACTCACAAGCCACTGTTCTGGGTGTCAGTTTTCAGGACCCACTTGGCACTCTCGAACCCGACCAAGTTGGCACTGGTGCCACCTTGCGTCTGGGAGGCATCCTGCGAGAGGCGCAATTCGAGGAGGCACCAGGCAATTTAAGGCTGCAGGACCCTGAACCATTTTACAGGCTTTTTCCCTGGGAAACAAAACTCACAAGCCACTGTTCTGGATGTCAGTTTTAAGGACCCACTTGGCACTCTCAAACCAGACCAAGTTGGCAGTGGTGCCACCTTGCGTCTGGGAGGCATCCGGCGAGAGGTGCAATTCCAGGAGGCATCCGGCAATTTAAGGCTGCTAGACCCTCAACAAATATACAGGCTTTTCCCCTGGAAACAAAACTCACAATGCACTGTTCTGGGTGTCGGTTTGCAGGACCCACTTGGCACTCTCAAACCAGACCAAGTTGGCACTGGTGCCACCTTGCATCTGGGAGGCATCTGGCGAGAGGTTCAATTCCAGGAGGCATCCGGCAACTTAAGGCTGCTAGACCCTGAATCAATGTACAGGCTTTTTCCCTGGGAAACAAAACTCACAAGCCACTGTTCTGGGTGTCAGTTTGCAGAACCCATTTGGCACTCTCAAACTAGGCTATGTGGGCACCGGTGCCGCTTAGCGTCTGGGAAAGATCCTGCGAAAGGGGGAATTCCAGGAGGAACCTGGCAATTTAAGGCCGCAGGACCCTAAACCATTCTACAGGCTTTTTCCCTGGGAAACAAAACTCACAAGCCACTGTTCTGGGTGTCATTTTGCAGGACCCACTTGGCACTCTCAAACCATACAAAGTTGGCACTGCTGACACCTTGCGTCTGGGAGGCATCCTGCGACAGGCCGAATTCCAGGAGGCACCCGGCAATTTTAGGCTGCAAGACCCTGAACCATTATACAGGCCCTTTTCCCTGGTAAAAAAAACCTCACAAGCCACTGTCCTGGGTGTCAGTTTGCAGGACCCACTTGGCACTCTCAAACTAGACTAAGTGGGCACCGGTGCCGCTTAGCGTCTGGGAAACATCCTGCGAGAGGGGGAATTCCAGGAGGCACCCTGCTATTAAAGGCCACAGGTCCCTGAAGCCTTCTACAGGCCTTTTCCCCGGGGAAACAAAACTCACAAGCCACTGTTCTGGGTGTCAGTTTTCAGGACCCACTTGGCACTCTCAAACCAGACCAAGTTGTCACTGGTGCCACCTTGCGTCTGGGAGGCATCCTGCGAGAGGCGCAATTCGAAAAGGCACCCGGCAATTTAAGGCCGCAGGACCCTGAACCATTGTACAGGCTTTTTTCCTGGGAAACAAAACTCACAAGCCACTGTTCTGGGTGTCAGTTTTCAGGACCAACTTGGCACTCTCAAACTAGACTAAGTGGGCACCGGTGCCGCTTAGCGTCTGGGAAACATCCTGCGAGAGGCGGAATTCCAGGAGGCACCTGGCAATTTAAGGCCGCAGTACCCTAAACAGTTCTACAGGCCTTTACCCTAGGACACAAAACTCACAAGCCACTCTTGTGGGTGTCAGTTTGCAGGACCCTTTTTTCACTATCAAACTAGACAAGTGTGCACTGGTGCCACCTTGCTTCTGGGAGGCATCCTGCGAGAGGCTGAATTCCAGAAGGCACCTGGCCATTTAAAGTTTCATGCCCCTCAACCATTGTACAGGCTTTTTCCCTGGGAAACAAAACTCACAAGGCACTGTTCTGGGTGTCAGTTTTCAAGAGCCACTTGGCACTCTCAAACCAGTCCAAGTTGGCACTGCTTCCACGTTGCGTCTGGGAGGCATCCTGCGAGAGGCAAAATTCCAGTAGGCCCCCTGAAATTTCAGGCCGCAGGACCCTGAACCATTGTACAGGCTTTTTCCCTGGGAAACAAAACTCACAAGCCACTGTTCTGGTTGCCCGTTTCCAAGACCCACTAGGCACTCTCAAACCAGACCATGTTGGCACTGCTGCCACCCCGGTCTTGGAGGCATCCTGCGAGAGGCGCAATTTAAACCCGCAGGACCCTTAACCATTGTACAGGATTTTACCTGGGAAAAAAAACTCACAAGCCACTGTTCTGGGTGTCAGTTCTCAGGACCCACTTGGCACTCTCAAACCCTAGCAAGTTGGCACTGGTGCCACTTTGCGCCTGGGAGGCATCCTTCGAGAGGCAGAATTCCAGAAGGCACCTGGCCATTTTTGGCCTCAGGTCCCTGAAACCTCCTAAAGGCCTTTTTCCCTGGGAAACAAAACTCACAAGCCACTGTTCAGGGTATCAGTTTGCAGGACCCTCTTTTCACTCTCAAACTAGACCAAGTTTGCATTGGTGCCACCTTGCGTCTGGGAGGCATCCTGCGAGAGGCCGAATTCAAGAAGGCACCTGGCCATTTAAAGTTTCATGCCCCTGAACCATTATACAGGCCTTTTCCCTGGGAAACAAAACTCACAAGCCACTGTTCTGGGTGTCATTTTGCAGGACACACGTGGCACTCTCAAACTAGACCAAGTGTGCACTGGTGCCACCTTGCTTCTGGGAGGCATCCTGCGAGAGGCTGAATTCCAGAAGGCACCTGGCAATTTAAGGCCGCAGGACCCTAAACTATTGTACAGGCTTTTTCCCTGGGAAACAAAACTCAAAAGCCACTGTTCTGGGTGTCACTTGGCAGGACCCACTTGGCACTCTCAAAAAAGCCCAAGTTTGCACTGGTGCCACTTTGCGTCTGGGAGGCATCCTGCCAGACGCCGAATTCCAGGAGGCACACGGAAACTTAGGGTCTCAGGCCCCTGCGCCAGTCTACAGGCCTTTTTCCCTTGGAAACAAAACTCACAAGCCACTGTTCTGGGTGTCAGTTTTCAGGACCAACTTGGCACTCTCAAACTAGACTAAGTGGGCACCGGTGCCGCTTAGCATCTGGGAAAGATCCTGCGAGAGGGGGAATTCCAGGAGACACCCTGCTATTAAAGGCCACAGGTCCCTGAAGCCTTCTACAGGCCTTTTCCCCGGGGAAACAAAACTCACAAGCCACTGTTCTGGGTGTCAGTTTTCAGGACCCACGTGGTACTCTCAAACCAGACCAAGTTGTCACTGGTGCCACCTTGGGTCTGGGAGGCATCCTGCGAGAGGCGCAATTCGAGAAGGCACCCGGCAATTTAAGGCCGCAGGACCCTGAACCATTTTACAGGCTTTTTTCCTGGGAAACAAAACTCACAAGCCACTGTTCTGGGTGTCAGTTTTCAGGACCAACTTGGCACTCTCAAACTAGACTAAGTGGGCACCGGTGCCGCTTACCGTCTGGGAAACATCCTGCGAGAGGCGGAATTCCAGGAGGCACCTGGCAATTTAAGGCCGCAGTACCCTAAACAGTTCTACAGGCCTTTACCCTAGGACACAAAACTCACAAGCCACTCTTGTGGGTGTCAGGACCCACTTTTCACTCTCAAACTAGACCAAGTGTGCACTGGTGCCACCTTGCTTCTGGGAGGCATCCTGCGAGAGGCTGAATTCCAGAAGGGACCCGGCCATTTAAAGTTTCATGCCCCTCAACCATTGTAAAAGATTTTTCTCCGGGAAACAAAACTCACAAGGCACTGTTCTGGGTGTCAGTTTTCAAGAGCCACTTGGCACTCTCAAACCAGTCCAAGTTGGCACTGCTTCCACGTTGCGTCTGGGAGGCATCCTGCGAGACGCAAAATTCCAGTAGGCCCCCAGAAATTTCAGGCCGCAGGACACTGAACCATTATACAGGCCTTTTCCCTGGGAAACAAAACTAAAAAGCCACTGTTCTGGGTGTCAGTTTTCAGGACCAACTTGGCACTCTCAAACTAGACTAAGTGGGCACCGGTGCCGCTTAGCATCTGGGAAAGATCCTGCGAGAGGGGGAATTCCAGGAGACACCCTGCTATTAAAGGCCACAGGTCCCTGAAGCCTTCTACAGGCCTTTTCCCCGGGGAAACAAAACTCACAAGCCACTGTTCAGGGTGTCAGTTTTCAGGACCCACGTGGTACTCTCAAAACAGACCAAGTTGTCACTGGTGCCACCTTGGGTCTGGGAGGCATCCTGCGAGAGGCGCAATTCGAGAAGGCACCCGGCAATTTAAGGCCGCAGGACCCTGAACCATTGTACAGGCTTTTTTCCTGGGAAACAAAACTCACAAGCCACTGTTCTGGGTGTCAGTTTTCAGGACCAACTTGGCACTCTCAAACTAGAATAAGTGGGCACCGGTGCCGCTTAGCGTCTGGGAAACATCCTGCGAGAGGTGGAATTCCAGGAGGCACCTGGCAATTTAAGGCCGCAGTACCCTAAACAGTTCTACAGGCCTTTACCCTAGGACACAAAACTCACAAGCCACTCTTGTGGGTGTCAGGACCCACTTTTCACTCTCAAACTAGACCAAGTGTGCACTGGTGCCACCTTGCTTCTGGGAGGCATCCTGCGAGAGGCTGAATTCCAGAAGGGACCTGGCCATTTAAAGTTTCATGCCCCTCAACCATTGTACAGGCTTTTTCCCTGGGAAACAAAACTCACAAGCCACTGTTCTGGGTGTCAGTTTTCAAGAGCCACTTGGCACTCTCAAACCAGTCTAAGTTGGCACTGCTTCCACGTTGCGTCTGGGAGGCATCCTGCGAGACGCAAAATTCCAGTAGGCCCCCTGAAATTTCAGGCCGCAGGACCCTGAACCATTATACAGGCCTTTTCCCTGGGAAACAAAACTAAAAAGCCACTGTTCTGGGTGTCAGTTTTCAGGACCAACTTGGCACTCTCAAACTAGACTAAGTGGGCACCGGTGCCGCTTAGCGTCTGGGAAACATCCTGCGAGAGGGGGAATTCCAGGAGGCACCCTGCTATTAAAGGCCACAGGTCCCTGAAGCCTTCTACAGGCCTTTTCCCCAGGGAAACAAAACTCACAAGCCACTGTTCTGGGTGTCAGTTTTCAGGACACACGTGGCACTCTCAAACCAGACCAAGTTTGAACTGGTGCCACCTTGCGTCTGGGAGGCATCCTGCGAGAGGCGCAATTCGAGAAGGCACCCGGCAATTTAAGGCCGCAGGACCCTGAACCATTGTACAGGCTTTTTTCCTGGGAAACAAAACTCACAAGCCACTGTTCTGGGTGTCAGTTTTCAGGACCCACTTGACACTCACAAACAAGACCAAGTTGGCACTGGTGCCACCTTGCGTCTGGGAGGCATCCTGCGAGAGGCCGGATCTCCAGGAGTCACCCGGCTATTTAAGGCCGCATTACCCTGAACCATTGTACAGGCTTTTTCCCTTGGAAACAAAACTCAGATGCCACTGTTCTGGGTGTCAGTTTGCAGAACCCACTTTTCACTCTCAAACTAGACTAAGTGGGCACCGGTGCCGCTTAGCGTCTGGGAAACATCCTGCGAGAGGCGGAATTCCAGGAGGCACCCGGCAATTTAAGGCCGCTGGACTCTAAACCATTGTACAGGATTTTTCCCTGGTAAACCAAACTCAGAAGCCACTGTTCTGGGTTTCAGTTTTCAGGAGCCACTTGGCACTCTCAAACCAGACCAAGTTGGCACTGCTTCCACTTTGCGTCTGGGAGGCATCCTGCGAGAGGTGCAATTCCAGTAGGCCCCCTGAAATTTTAGGCCTCAGGACCCTAAACCACTGTACAGGCTTTTTCCCAGGGAAGCAAAACTTAGAAGCCACTGTTCTGGGTGTCAGTTTCAGGACCCACTTGATACTCTCAAACCAGACAATGTCTGCACTGGTGCCACCTTGCATCTGGGAGGAATCCTGCGAGAGTCCGAATTCCAGAAGGCACCGGGCCATTTAAAGTTTCATGCCCCTGAACCATTATACAGGCCTTTTCCCTGGGAAACAAAACTAAAAAGCCACTGTTCTGGGTGTCATTTTACAGGACACACGTGGCACTCTCAAACAAGACCAAGTTTGAACTGGTGCCACCTTGCGTCTGGGAGGCATCCTGCGAGAGGCGGATGTCCAGGAGGCACCTGGCAATTTAAGGCCGCAGGACCCTAAACTATTGTACAGGCTTTTTCCCTGGGAAACAAAACTCAAAAGCCACTGTTCTGGGTGTCACTTGGCAGGACCCGCTTGGCACTCTCAAAAAAGTCCAAGTTTGCACTGGTGCCACTTTGCGTCTGGGAGGCATCCTGCCAGACGCCGAATTCCAGGAGGCACACGGAAACTTAGGGTCTCAGGCCCCTGCGCCAGTCTACAGGCCTTTTTCCCTGGGAAACAAAACTCACAAGCCACTGTTCTGGGTGTCAGTTTTCAGGACCAACTTGGCACTCTCAAACTAGACTAAGTGGGCACCGGTGCCGCTTAGCGTCTTGGAAACATCCTGCGAGAGGGGGAATTCCAGGAAGCAGCCGGATATTAAAGGCCACTGGACACTGAACCATTGTAAACGCTTTTTCCCTGGGAAACAAAACTCACAAGCCACTGTTCTGGGTGTCAGTTTTCAGGACCCACTTGACACTCTCAAACCAGACCAAGTTGGCACTGGTGCCACCTTGCATCTGGGAGGCAGCCTGCGAGAGGCTGAATTCCAGAAGGCACCAGGCAATTTAAGGCCGCAGGACCCTGAACCATTGTACAGGTTTTTTCCCTGGGAAACAAAACTCACAATCCATTGTTCTGGGTGTCAGTTTGAAGGACCCACTTGGCACTCTCAAACCTTACAAAGTTGGCACTGGTGCCACTTTGCGTCTGGGAGTCATCCTGCGAGAGGCCGAATTCCAGGAGGCCCCTGGCCATTTTTGGCCTCAGGTCCCTGAAGCCTTTTACAGGCCTTTTCCCCTGGGAAACAAAACTCACAAGCCACTGTTCAGGGTGTCAGTTTTCAGGACACACGTGGCACTCTCAAACCAGACCAAGTTGTCACTGGTGCCACCTTGCGTCTGGGAGGCATCCTGCGAGAGGCGCAATTCGAGAAGGCACCCGGCAATTTAAGGCCGCAGGACCTTGAACCATTTTACAGGCTTTTTTCCTGGGAAACAAAACTCACAAGCCACTGTTCTGGGTGTCAGTTTTCAGGACCCACTTGACACTCACAAACAAGACCAAGTTGGCACTGGTGCCACCTTGCGTCTGGGAGGCATCCTGCGAGAGGCCGGATCTCCAGGAGTCACCCGGCTATTTAAGGCCCCATTACCCTGAACCATTGTACAGGCTTTTTCCCTTGGAAACAAAACTCACAAGCCACTGTTCTGGGTGTCAGATTGCAGAACCCACTTGGCACTCTCAAACTAGACTAAGTGGGCACCGGTGCCGCTTAGCGTCTGGGAAACATCCTGCGAGAGGCGGAATTCCAGGAGGCACCTGGCAATTTAAGGCCGCAGTACCCTAAACAGTTCTACAGGCCTTTACCCTAGGACACAAAACTCACAAGCCACTCTTGTGGGTGTCAGTTTGCAGGACCTACTTTTCACTCTCAAACTAGACCAAGTGTGCACTGGTGCCACCTTGCTTCTGGGAGGCATCCTGCGAGAGGCTGAATTC
Organism: Fringilla coelebs; assembly: GCF_963513975.1. Taxonomy (NCBI): domain Eukaryota; kingdom Metazoa; phylum Chordata; class Aves; order Passeriformes; family Fringillidae; genus Fringilla; species Fringilla coelebs. The sequence goes on from NW_028167571.1 coordinate 167,697, forward strand.
CAGAAGGCACCTGGCCATTTAAAGTTTCATGCCCCTCAACCATTGTACAGGCTTTTTCCCTGGGAAACAAAACTCACAAGCCACTGTTCTGGGTGTCAGTTTTCAAGAGCCACTTGGCACTCTCAAACCAGTCCAAGTTGGCACTGCTTCCACGTTGCGTCTGGGAGGCATCCTGCGAGAGGCAAAATTCCAGTAGGCCCCCTGGAATTTCAGGCCGCAGGACCCTGAACCATTGTACAGGCTTTTTCCCTGGGAAACAAAACTCACAAGCCACTGTTCTGGTTGCCCGTTTCCAAGACCCACTAGGCACTCTCAAACCAGACCATGTTGGCACTGCTGCCACCCCGGTCTTGGAGGCATCCTGCGAGAGGCGCAATTCGAGGAGGCAGCCGGCAATTTAAAGCCGCAGGACCCTTAACCATTGTACAGGATTTTACCTGGGAAACAAAACTCACAAGCCACTGTTCTGGGTGTCAGTTCTCAGGACCCACTTGGCACTCTCAAACCCTAGCAAGTTGGCACTGGTGCCACTTTGCGCCTGGGAGGCATCCTGCGAGAGGCGGAATTCCAGAAGGCACCTGGCCATTTTTGGCCTCAGGTCCCTGAAACCTCCTAAAGGCCTTTTTCCCTGGGAAACAAAACTCACAAGCCACTGTTCTGGGTGTCAGTTTGCAGGACCCTCTTTTCACTCTCAAACTAGACCAAGTTTGCATTGGTGCCACCTTGCGTCTGGGAGGCATCCTGCGAGAGGCCGAATTCCAGAAGGGACCTGGCCATTTAAAGTTTCATGCCCCTGAACCATTATACAGGCCTTTTCCCTGGGAAACAAAACTAAAAAGCCACTGTTCTGGGTGTCATTTTGCAGGACACACGTGGCACTCTCAAACGAGACCAAGTTTGAACTGGTGCCACCTTGCATCTGGGAGGCATTCTGCGAGAGGCGGATGTCCAGGAGGCACCTGGCAATTTAAGGCCGCAGGACCCTAAACTATTGTACAGGCTTTTTCCCTGGGAAACAAAACTCAAAAACCACTGTTCTGGGTGTCACTTGGCAGGACCCGCTTGGCACTCTCAAAAAAGTCCAAGTTTGCACTGGTGCCACTTTGCGTCTGGGAGGCATCCTGCCAGACGCCGAATTCCAGGAGGCACACGGAAACTTAGGGTCTCAGGCCCCTGCGCCAGTCTACAGGCCTATTTCCCTTGGAAACAAAACTCACAAGCCACTGTTCTGGGTGTCAGTTTTCAGGACCAACTTGGCACTCTCAAACTAGACTAAGTGGGCACCGGTGCCGCTTAGCGTCTGGGAAACATCCTGCGAGAGGGGGAATTCCAGGAGGCACCCTGCTATTAAAGGCCACAGGTCCCTGAAGCCTTCTACAGGCCTTTTCCCCGGGGAAACAAAACTCACAAGCCACTGTTCTGGGTGTCAGTTTTCAGGACCCACGTGGCACTCTCAAACCAGACCAAGTTGTCACTGGTGCCACCTTGCGTCTAGGAGGCATCCTGCGAGAGGCGCAATTCGAGAAGACACCCGGCAATTTAAGGCCGCAGGACCCTGAACCATTTTACAGGCTTTTTTCCTGGGAAACAAAACTCACAAGCCACTGTTCTGGGTGTCAGTTTTCAGGACCAACTTGGCACTCTCAAACTAGACTAAGTGGGCACCGGTGCCGCTTAGCGTCTGGGAAACATCCTGCGAGAGGCGGAATTCCAGGAGGCACCTGGCAATTTAATGCCGCAGTACCCTAAACAGTTCTACAGGCCTTTACCCTAGGACACAAAACTCACAAGCCACTCTTGTGGGTGTCAGTTTGCAGGACCCACTTTTCACTCTCAAACTAGACCAAGTGTGCACTGGTGCCACCTTGCTTCTGGGAGGCATCCTGCGAGAGGCTGAATTCCAGAAGGCACCTGGACATTTAAAGTTTCATGCCCCTCAACCATTGTACAGGCTTTTTCCCTGGGAAACAAAACTCACAAGGCACTGTTCTGGGTGTCAGTTTTCAAGAGCCACTTGGCACTCTCAAACGAGTCAAAGTTGGCACTGCTTCCACGTTGCGTCTGGGAGGCATCCTGCAAGAGGCCGAATTCCAGGAGGCACCCGGCTATTTAAGGCCACAGGTCCCTGAAGCCTTCTACAGGCCTTTTCCCCTGGGAAACAAAACTCGCAAGCCACTGTTCTGGGTGTCAGTTTTCAGGACCCACTTGGCACTCTCAAACCAGACCAAGTTGTCACTGGTGCCACCTTGCGTCTGGGAGGCATCCTGCGAGAGGCGCAATTCGAGAAGGCACCCGGCAATTTAAGGCCGCAGGACCCTGAACCATTTTACAGGCTTTTTTCCTGGGAAACAAAACTCACAAGCCACTGTTCTGGGTGTCAGTTTTCAGGACCCACTTTACACTCACAAACAAGACCAAGTTGGCACTGGTGCCACCTTGCGTCTGGGAGGCATCCTGCGAGAGGCCGGATCTCCAGGAGTCACCCGGCTATTTAAGGCCGCATTACCCTGAACCATTGTACAGGCTTTTTCCCTTGGAAACAAAACTCACAAGCCACTGTTCTGGGTGTCAGTTTGCAGAACCCACTTGGCACTCTCAAACTAGACTAAGTGGGCACCGGTGCCGCTTAGCGTCTGGGAAACATCCTGCGAGAGGCGGAATTCCAGGAGGCACCCGGCAATTTAAGGCCGCTGGACCCTAAACCATTGTACAGGTTTTTTCCCTGGTAAACGAAACTCAGAAGCCACTGTTCTGGGTTTCAGTTTTCAGGAGCCACTTGGCACTCTCAAACCAGACCAAGTTGGCACTGCTTCCACTTTGCGTCTGGGAGGCATCCTGCGAGAGGTGCAATTCCAGTAGGCCCCCTGAAATTTTAGGCCTCAGGACCCTAAACCACTGTACAGGCTTTTTCCCAGGGAAGCAAAACTTAGAAGCCACTGTTCTGGCTGTCAGTTTCAGGACCCACTTGATACTCTCAAACCAGACCATGTCTGCACTGGTGCCACCTTGCGTCTGGGAGGAATCCTGCGAGAGGCCGAATTTCAGAAGGCACCGGGCCATTTAAAGTTTCATGCCCCTGAACCATTATACAGGCCTTTTCCCTGGGAAACAAAACTAAAAAGCCACTGTTCTGGGTGTCATTTTACAAAACACACGTGGCACTCACAAACGAGACCAAGTTTGAACTGGTGCCACCTTGCGTCTGGGAGGCATCCTGCGAGAGGCGGATGTCCAGGAGGCACCTGGCAATTTAAGGCCGCAGGACCCTAAACTATTGTACAGGCTTTTTCCCTGGGAAACAAAACTCAAAAGCCACTGTTCTGGGTGTCAATTGGCAGGACCCGCTTGGCACTCTCAAAAAAGTCCTAGTTTGCACTGGTGCCACTTTGCGTCTGGGAGGCATCCTGCCAGACGCCGAATTCCAGGAGGCACACGGAAACTTAGGGTCTAATGCCCCTGCCCCAGTCTACAGGCCTTTTTCCCTGGGAAACAAAACTCACAAGCCACTGTTCTGGGTGTCAGTTTTCAGGACACACTTGGCACTCTCAAACTAGACTAAGTGGGCACCGGTGCCGCTTAGCGTCTGGGAAACATCCTGCGAGAGGGGGAATTCCAGGAAGCAGCCGGATATTAAAGGCCACTGGACACTGAACCATTGTAAACGCTTTTTCCCTGGGAAACAAAACTCACAAGCCACTGTTCTGGGTGTCAGTTTTCAGGACCCACTTGGCACTCTCAAACCAGACCAAGTTGTCACTGGTGCCACCTTGCCTCTGGGAGGCATCCTGCGAGAGGCGCAATTCGAGAAGGCACCCGGCAATTTAAGGCCGCAGGACCCTGAACCATTTTACAGGCTTTTTTCCTGGGAAACAAAACTCACAAGCCACTGTTCTGGGTGTCAGTTTTCAGGACCCACTTGACACTCACAAACAAGACCAAGTTGGCACTGCTTCCACTTTGCGTCTGGGAGGCATCCTGCGAGAGGCCGGATCTCCAGGAGTCACCCGGCTATTTAAGGCCGCATTACCCTGAACCATTGTACAGGCTTTTTCCCTTGGAAACCAAACTCACAAGCAACTGCTCTGGGTGTCAGTTTGCAGAACCACTTGGCACTCTCAAACTAGACTAGAGTGGGCACCGGTGCCGCTTAGCATCAGGGATACATCCTGCGAGAGGCGGAAGTCCAGGAGGCACACGGCAATTTAAGGCCGCTGCACCCTTAACCATTGTACAGGTTTTTTACCTGGTAAACCAAACTCAGAAGCCACTGTTCTGGGTTTCAGTTTTCAGGAGCCACTTGGAACTCTCAAACCAGACCAAGTTGGCACTGCTTCCACTTTGCGTCTGGGAGGCATCCTGCGAGAGGTGCAATTCCAGTAGGCCCCCTGAAATTTCAGGCCTCAGGACCCTGAACCACTCTACAGGCTTTTTCCCTGGGAAACAAAACTCAAAAGCCACTGTTCTGGATGTCCGATTACAGGACCTACCTGGCACTCTCAAACCTGACCAAGTTGGCACTGCTGACACCTTGCGTCTGGGAGGCATCCTGCGAGACAACGAAATCCAGGAGGCACCCGGCAATTTTAGGCTGCAAGACCCTGAACCATTGTACAGGCCCTTTTCCCTGGGAAACAAACCCCACAAGCCACTGTTCTGGGTGTCAGTTTTCAGGACCCACTTGGCACTCTCAAACTAGACTAAGTGGGCACCGGTGCCACTTTGCGTCTCGGAAACATCCTGCGAGAGGGGGAATTCCAGGAGGCACATGGCTATTTAAGGCCGCAGGGCCCCAAACTATTCTACAGGCTTTTTCCCAGGGAAATGAAACTCACAAGCCACTGTCCTGGGTGTCAGTTTGACGGACCCACTTAGCACTCTCAAACTAGACCAAGTTGGCACTGGTGCCACTTTGCGTCTGGGAGGCATCCTGCGAGACGCCGAATTCCAGGAGGCATTCGGCAACTTAAGGCCTAAGGCCCCTGCACCCTTCTACAGGCCTTTTTCCCTGGGAAACAAAACTCACAAGCCACTGTTCTGGGTGTCAGTTTTCAGGACCCACTTGGCACTCTCGAACCCGACCAAGTTGGCACTGGTGCCACCTTGCGTCTGGGAGGCATCCTGCGAGAGGCGCAATTCGAGGAGGCACCAGGCAATTTAAGGCTGCAGGACCCTGAACTATTTTACAGGCTTTTTCCCTGGGAAACAAAACTCACAAGCCACTGTTCTGGATGTCAGTTTTAAGGACCCACTTGGCACTCTCAAACCAGACCAAGTTGGCAGTGGTGCCACCTTGCGTCTGGGAGGCATCCGGCGAGAGGTGCAATTCCAGGAGGCATCCGGCAATTTAAGGCTGCTAGACCCTCAACAAATATACAGGCTTTTCCCCTGGAAACAAAACTCACAATGCACTGTTCTGGGTGTCGGTTTGCAGGACCCACTTGGAACTCTCAAACCAGACCAAGTTGGCACTGGTGCCACCTTGCATCTGGGAGGCATCTGGCGAGAGGTTCAATTCCAGGAGGCATCCGGCAACTTAAGGCTGCTAGACCCTGAATCAATGTACAGGCTTTTTCCCTGGGAAACAAAACTCACAAGCCACTGTTCTGGGTGTCAGTTTGCAGAACCCATTTGGCACTCTCAAACTAGGCTATGTGGGCACCGGTGCCGCTTAGCGTCTGGGAAAGATCCTGCGAAAGGGGGAATTCCAGGAGGCACCAGGCAATTTAAGGCCGCAGGACCCTAAACCATTCTACAGGCTTTTTCCCTGGGAAACAAAACTCACAAGCCACTGTTCTGGGTGTCATTTTGCAGGACCCACTTGGCACTCTCAAACCATACAAAGTTGGCACTGCTGACACCTTGCGTCTGGGAGGCATCCTGCGACAGGCCGAATTCCAGGAGGCACCCGGCAATTTTAGGCTGCAAGACCCTGAACCATTATACAGGCCCTTTTCCCTGGTAAAAAAAACCTCACAAGCCACTGTCCTGGGTGTCAGTTTGCAAGACCCACTTGGCACTCTCAAACTAGACTAAGTGGGCACCGGTGCCACTTAGCGTCTCGGAAACATCCTGCGAGAGGACGAATTCCAGGAGGCACCTGGCGATTTAAGGCCGCAGGGCCCCAAACTATTCTACAGGCTTCTTCCCAGGGAAACAAAAGTCACAAGCCACTGTTCTGGGTGTCAGTTTTCAGGACCCACTTAGCACTCTCAAACTAGACCAAGTTGGCACTGGTGCCACTTTGCGTCTGGGAGGCATCCTGCGAGAGGCCGAATTCCAGGAGGCACCTGGCAATTTTTGACCTCAGGCTCCTGAACCCTTCTACAGGCCTTTTTCCCTGGGAAACAAATCTCACAAGCCACTGTTCTGGGTGTCAGTTTTCAGGACCCACGTGGCACTCTCAAACCACACCAAGATGGCACTGGTGCCACCTTGCGTCTGGGAGGAATCCTACGAGATGCGCAATTCGAGGAGGCACCCGGCAATTTAAGGCCGCAGGACCCTAAACCATTCTACAGGCTTTTTCCCTGGGAAACAAAACTCACAAGCCACTGTTCGTGGTGTCAGTTTTCAGGACCCACTTGACACTCTCAAACCAGACCAAGTTGGCACTGGTGCCACCTGGCGTTTGGGAGGCATCCTGCGAGAGGCGCATTTCGAGGAGGCACCCGGCAATTTAAGGCTGCAGGACCCTGAACCATTCTACAGTTTTTTTCCCGGGGAAACAAAACTCAGATGCCACTGTTCTGGCTGTCAGTTTTCAGGAGCCACCTGGCACTCTCAAACCAGACCAAGTTGGCACTTGTGCCACCTTGCGTCTGGGAGGCATCCTGTGAGAGGCTCAATTCGAGGAGGCACCAGGCAATTTAAGGCCGCAGGGCCCTAAACCATTCTACAGGCTTTTTCCCAGGGAAACAAACCTCACAAGCCACTGTTCTGGGTGTCAGTTTTCAGAACCCAATTGGCACTCTCAAACTAGACCAAGTTGGCACTGGTGCCCCTTTTTGTCTAAGAGGAATCCTGCGAGACGCCGAAATCCAGGAGGCACACGGCAACTTAGGGCCTCAGGCCCCTGCACCCTTCTACACGCCTTTTTCCCTGGGAAACAAAACTCACAAGCCACTGTTCTGGGTGTCAGTTTTCAGGACCCACGTGGCACTCTCAAACCACACCAAGTTGGCACTGGTGCCACCTTGCGTCTGGGAGGCATCGTGCGAGAGGCGCAATTCGAGGAGGCACCTGGCAATTTAAGGCTGCAGAACCCTGAACCATTGTACAGGCTTTTTCCCTTGGAAACAAAACACACAAGCCACTGTTCTGGGTGTAAGTCTGCAGGTCCCACTTGGCACTCTCAAACCAGACCAAGTTGGCACCGGTGCCACCTTGCGTCTGGGAGGCATCCTGTGAGAGGCCGAATTACAGGAGGCACCTAGCCATTTTTGGCCTCAGGCCCCTGAACCCTTCTACAGGCCTTTTTCCTTGGGAAACAAAACTCACAAGCCACTGTTCTGGGTGTCAGTCTTCAGGACCCACTTGACACTCTCAAACCAGACCAAGTTGGCACTGGTGCCACCTTGCCTCTGGGAGGCATCCTACGAGAGGCTCAATTCGAGGAGGCACCCGGCAATTTAAGGCCGCAGGACCCTGAACCATTGTACAGGCTTTTTCCCTGGGAAACAAAACTCAAAGACACTGTTCTGGGTGTCAGTTTGCAGGACCCATTTGGCACTCTCAAACCAGACCAAGTTGGCACTGGTGCCACCTTGCGTCTGGATGGCATCCAGCGAGAGGCCCATTTCGAGGAGGCACCCAGCAATTTATGGCTGCAGGACCCTGAACCATTCTACAGGTTTTTAGCCGGGGAAACAAAACTCAGATGCCACTGTTCTGGGTGTCAGTTTGCAGGACCCACTTGGCACTCTCAAACCAGACCAAGTTGGCACTGGTGCCACCTTGCCTCTGGGAGGCATCCTGCGAGAGGCGCAATTCGAGAAGGCACCCGGCAATTTAAGGCCGCAGGACCCTGAACCATTTTACAGGCTTTTTTCCTGGGAAACAAAACTCACAAGCCACTGTTCTGGCTGTCAGTTTTCAGGACCCACTTGACACTCACAAACAAGACCAAGTTGGCACTGCTTCCACTTTGCGTCTGGGAGGCATCCTGCGAAAGGCCGGATCTCCAGGAGTCACCCGGCTATTTAAGGCCGCATTACCCTGAACCATTGTACAGGCTTTTTCCCTTGGAAACCAAACTCACAAGCAACTGCTCTGGGTGTCAGTTTGCAGAACCACTTGGCACTCTCAAACTAGACTAGAGTGGGCACCGGTGCCGCTTAGCATCAGGGATACATCCTGCGAGAGGCGGAAGTCCAGGAGGCACACGGCAATTTAAGGCCGCTGCACCCTTAACCATTGTACAGGTTTTTTACCTGGTAAACCAAACTCAGAAGCCACTGTTCTGGGTTTCAGTTTTCAGGAGCCACTTGGAACTCTCAAACCAGACCAAGTTGGCACTGCTTCCACTTTGCGTCTGGGAGGCATCCTGCGAGAGGTGCAATTCCAGTAGGCCCCCTGAAATTTCAGGCCTCAGGACCATGAACCACTCTACAGGCTTTTTCCCTGGGAAACAAAACTCAAAAGCCACTGTTCTGGATGTCCGATTACAGGACCCACCTGGCACTCTCAAACCTGACCAAGTTGGCACTGCTGACACCTTGCGTCTGGGAGGCATCCTGCGAGACGCCGAAATCCAGGAGGCACCCGGCAATTTTAGGCTGCAAGACCCTGAACCATTGTACAGGCCCTTTTCCCTGGGAAACAAACCCCACAAGCCACTGTTCTGGGTGTCAGTTTTCAGGACCCACTTGGCACTCTCAAACTAGACTAAGTGGGCACCGGTGCCACTTTGCGTCTGGGAAACATCCTGCGAGAGGGGGAATTCCAGGAGGCACATGGCTATTTAAGGCCGCAGGGCCCCAAACTATTCTACAGGCTTTTTCCCAGGGAAATGAAACTCACAAGCCACTGTCCTGGGTGTCAGTTTGACGGACCCACTTAGCACTCTCAAACTAGACCAAGTTGGCACTGGTGCCACTTTGCGTCTGGGAGGCATCCTGCGAGACGCCGAATTCCAGGAGGCATTCGGCAACTTAAGGCCTAAGGCCCCTGCACCCTTCTACAGGCCTTTTTCCCTGGGAAACAAAACTCACAAGCCACTGTTCTGGGTGTCAGTTTTCAGGACCCACTTGGCACTCTCGAACCCGACCAAGTTGGCACTGGTGCCACCTTGCGTCTGGGAGGCATCCTGCGAGAGGCGCAATTCGAGGAGGCACCAGGCAATTTAAGGCTGCAGGACCCTGAACTATTTTACAGGCTTTTTCCCTGGGAAACAAAACTCACAAGCCACTGTTCTGGATGTCAGTTTTAAGGACCCACTTGGCACTCTCAAACCAGACCAAGTTGGCAGTGGTGCCACCTTGCGTCTGGGAGGCATCCGGCGAGAGGTGCAATTCCAGGAGGCATCCGGCAATTTAAGGCTGCTAGACCCTCAACAAATATACAGGCTTTTCCCCTGGAAACAAAACTCACAATGCACTGTTCTGGGTGTCGGTTTGCAGGACCCACTTGGAACTCTCAAAACAGACCAAGTTGGCACTGGTGCCACCTTGCATCTGGGAGGCATCTGGCGAGAGGTTCAATTCCAGGAGGCATCCGGCAACTTAAGGCTGCTAGACCCTGAATCAATGTACAGGCTTTTTCCCTGGGAAACAAAACTCACAAGCCACTGTTCTGGGTGTCAGTTTGCAGAACCCATTTGGCACTCTCAAACTAGGCTATGTGGGCACCGGTGCCGCTTAGCGTCTGGGAAAGATCCTGCGAAAGGGGGAATTCCAGGAGGCACCAGGCAATTTAAGGCCGCAGGACCCTAAACCATTCTACAGGCTTTTTCCCTGGGAAACAAAACTCACAAGCCACTGTTCTGGGTGTCATTTTGCAGGACCCACTTGGCACTCTCAAACCATACAAAGTTGGCACTGCTGACACCTTGCGTCTGGGAGGCATCCTGCGACAGGCCGAATTCCAGGAGGCACCCGGCAATTTTAGGCTGCAAGACCCTGAACCATTATACAGGCCCTTTTCCCTGGTAAAAAAAACCTCACAAGCCACTGTCCTGGGTGTCAGTTTGCAGGACCCACTTGGCACTCTCAAACTAGACTAAGTGGGCACCGGTGCCGCTTAGCGTCTGGGAAACATCCTGCGAGAGGCGGAATTCCAGGAGGCACCTGGCGATTTAAGGCCGCAGGGCCCCAAACTATTCTACAGGCTTTTTCCCAGGGAAACAAAAGTCACAAGCCACTGTTCTGGGTGTCAGTTTGCAGGACCCACTTAGCACTCTCAAACTAGACCAAGTTGGCACTGGTGCCACTTTGCGTCTGGGAGGCATCCTGCGAGAGGCCGAATTCCAGGAGGCACCTGGCAATTTTTGACCTCAGGCTCCTGAACCCTTCTACAGGCCTTTTTCCCTGGGAAACAAATCTCACAAGCCACTGTTCTGGGTGTCAGTTTTCAGGACCCACGTGGCACTCTCAAACCACACCAAGATGGCACTGGTGCCACCTTGCGTCTTGGAGGCATCCTACGAGAGGTGCAATTCCAGGAGGCATCCGGCAATTTAAGGCCGCAGGACCCTGAACCATTGTACAGGCTTTTTCCCTGGGAAACAAAACTCAAAGCCACTGTTCTGGGTGTCAGTTTGCAGGACCCATTTGGCACTCTCAAACCAGACGAAGTTGGCACTGGTGCCACCTTGCGTCTGGATGGCATCCAGCGAGAGGCCCATTTCGAGGAGGCACCCAGCAATTTATGGCTGCAGGACCCTGAATCATTCTACAGGTTTTTAGCCGGGGAAACAAAACTCAGATGCCACTGTTCTGGGTGTCAGTTTGCAGGACCCACTTGGCACTCTCAAACCAGACCAAGTTGGCACTGGTGCTACCTTGCGTCTGGGAGGAATCCTACGAGAGGCCGAATTCCAGGAGGCACCTGGCCATTTTTGACCTCAGGCTCCTGAAGCATTCTACAGGCCTTTTTCGCTGGGAAACAAAACTCACAAGCCACTGTTCTGGGTGTCAGTTTCCAGGACCCACTTGACACTCTCAAACCAGACCAAGTTGGCACTGGAGCCACCTTGCGTCTGGGAGGAATCCTACGAGAGGCGCAATTCGAGGAGGCACCCGGCAATTTAAGGCCGCAGGACCCTGAACCATTGTACAAGCATTTTCCCAGGGAAACAAAACTCACAAGCCACTGTTCTGGGTGTCAGTTTGCAGGACCCATTTGGCACTCTCAAACCACACCAAGATGGCACTGGTGCCACCTTGCGTCTTGGAGGCATCCTGCGAGAGGTACAATTCCAGGAGGCACCCGGCAATTTAAGGCCGCAGGACCCTAAACCATTCTACAGGCTTTTTCCCTGGGAAACAAAACTCACAAGCCACTGTTCTGGGTGTCAGTTTTCAGGACCCACTTGACACTCTCAAACCAGACCAAGTTTGCACTGGTGCCACCTGGCGTCTGGGAGGCATCCTGCGAGAGGGGCATTTCGAGGAGGCACCCGGCAATTTAAGGCTGCAGGACCCTGAACCATTCTACAGGTTTTTTCCCGCGGAAACAAAACTCAGATGCCACTCTTCTGGGTGTCAGTTTTCAGGACCCACTTGACACTTTCCAACCAGACCAAGTTGGCACTGGTGCCACCTTGCGTCTGGGAGGAATCCTACGAGAGGCGCAATTCGAGGAGGCACCCTGCAATTTAAGGCCGCAGGACCCTGAACCATTGTACAAGCTTTTTCCCTGGGAAACAAAACTCAGAAGCCACTGTTCTGGGTGTCAGTTTTCAGGACCCACTTGACACTCACAAACAAGACCAAGTTGGCACTGGTGCCACCTTGCGTCTGGGAGGCATCCTGCAAGAGGCGCATTTCGAGGAGGCACCGGGCAATTTAAGGCTGCAGGACGCTGAACCATTCTACAGGCCTTTTTCCCTTGGAAACAAAACTCAGATGCCACTGTTCTGGGTGTGGCACTCTCAAACCAGACGAAGTTGGCACTGGTGCCACTTGCGTCTGGGAGGCATCCTGTGAGAGGCTCAATTCGAGGAGGCACCCGGCAATTTAAGGCCGCAGGACCCTAAACCATTGTACAGACTTTTTCCCAGGGAAACAAAACTCACACGCCACTTTTCTGGGTGTCAGTTTTCAGGACCCACTTGACACTGTCAAACAAGACCAAGTTGGCAATGGTGCTACCTTGCGTCTGGGAGGCATCCTGCGAGAGGCGCAATTCGAGTAGGCACCCGGATTTAAGGCTGCAGGACCCTGAACCATTCTACAGGTTTTTTCCCTGGGAAACAAAACTCAGAGGCCACTGTTCTGGGTGTCAGTTTGAAGAACCCACTTGGCACTCTCAAACTAGACTAAGTGGGCACCGGTGCCGCTTAGCGTCTGGGAAACTTCCGGCGAGATGTGCAATTCCAGGAGGCATCCGGATATTTAGGGCCGCATCACCCTGAACCATTGTACAGGCTTTTTCCCAGGGAAACCAAACTCAGGAGCCACTATTCTGGGTGTCAGTTTCCAGAACCCACTTGGCACGCTAAAACTAGACCAAGTTGGCACTGGTGCCACTTTGCGTCTGGGAGGCATCCTGCGAGACGCCGAATTCCAGGAGGCGTATGGCAATTTAAGGCCGCAGGACCCTGAACCATTGTACAAGCTTTTTCCGTGGGAAACAAAACTCAAAAGCCACTGTTCTGGGTGTCAGTTTTCAGGACCCATTTGGCACTCTCGAACCCGACCAAGTTGGCACTGGTGCAACCTTGCGTCTGTGAGGCATCCTGCGAGAGGCGCAATTGGAGAAGGCACCCGGCAATTTAAGGCCGCAGGACCCTGAACCATTTTACAGGCTTTTTCCCAGGGAAACAAAACTCACAAGCCACTGTTCTGGGTGTCAGTTTTCAGGACCCACTTGGCACTCTCAAACCAGACCAAGTTGGCAGTGGTGCCACCTTGCGTCTGGGAGGCATCCGGCGAGAGGTGCAATTCCAGGAGGCTTCCGGCAATTTAAGGCTGCAGGACCCTGAACCATTGTACATGCTTTTCCCCTGGAAACAAAACTCACAAGGCACTGTTCTGGGTGTCAGTTTTCAGGACCCACTTGGCACTCTCAAACCAGACCAAGTTGGCACTGGTGCCACCTTGCATCTGGGAGGCATCTGGCGACAGGTTCAATTCCAGGAGGCATCCGGCATTTTAAGGCTGCTAGACCCTGAATCAATATACAGGCTTTTTCCCTAGGAAACAAAACTCAGATGCCACTGTTCTGGGTGTCAGTTTGCAGAACCCATTTGGCACTCTCAAGCTAGGCTATGTGGGCACCGGTGCCGCTTAGCGTCTGGGAAAGATCCTGCGAGAGGGGGAATTCCAGGAGGAACCTGGCAATTTAAGGCCGCAGGACCCTAAACCATTCTACAGGCTTTTTCCCTGGGAAACAAAACTCAAAAACCACTGTTCTGGGTGTCATTTTGCAGGACCCACTTGGCACTCTCAAACCATACAAAGTTGGCACTGCTGACACCTTGCGTCTGGGAGGCATCCTGCGACAGGCCGAATTCCAGGAGGCACCCGGCAATTTTAGGCTGCAAGACCCTGAACCATTATACAGGCCCTTTTCCCTGGTAAAAAAAACCTCACAAGCCATTGTCCTGGGTGTCAGTTTGCAGGACCCACTTGGCACTCTCAAACTAGACTAAGTGGGCACCGGTGCCAATTAGCGTCTCGGAAACATCCTGCGAGAGGAGGAATTCCAGGAGGCACCTGGCGATTTAAGGCCGCAGGGCCCCAAACTATTCTACAGGCTTTTTCCCAGGGAAACAAAACTCACAAGCCACTGTTCTGGGTGTCAGTTTTCAGGACCCACTGGACACTCTCAAACTAGACCAAGTTGGCACTGGTGCCACTTTGCGTCTGGGAGGCATCCTGCGAGAGGCCGAATTCAAAGAGGCACCTGGCCATTTTTGACCTCCGGCTCCTGAACCCTTCTACAGGCCTTTTTCCCTGGGAAACAAAACTCACAAGCCACTGTTCTGGGTGTCAGTTTTCAGGACCAACTTGGCACTCTCAAACCACACCAAGATGGCACTGGTGCCACCTTGCGTCTGGGAGGAATCCTACGAGATGCGCAATTCGAGGAGGCACCCGGCAATTTAAGGCCGCAGGACCCTGAACCATTTTACAGGCTTTTTCCCAGGGAAACAAAACTCACAAGCCACTGTTCTGGGTGTCAGTTTTCAGGACCCACTTGGCACTCTCAAACCAGACCAAGTTGGCACTGGTGCCACCTGGCGTTTGGGAGGCATCCTGCGAGAGGCGCATTTCGAGGAGGCACCCGGCAATTTAAGGCTGCAGGACCCTGAACCATTCTACAGGTTTTTTCCCGGGGAAACAAAACTCAGATGCCACTGTTCTGGCTGTCAGTTTTCAGGAGCCACCTGGCACTCTCAAACCCGACCAAGTTGGCACTTGTGCCACCTTGCGTCTGGGAGGCATCCTGTGAGAGGCTCAATTCGAGGAGGCACCAGGCAATTTAAGGCCGCAGGGCCCTAAACCATTCTACAGGCTTTTTCCCAGGGAAACAAACCTCACAAGCCACTGTTCTGGGTGTCAGTTTTCAGAACCCAATTGGCACTCTCAAACTAGACCAAGTTGGCACTGGTGCCACTTTGCGTCTAAGAGGAATCCTGCGAGACGCCGAATTCCAGGAGGCACACGGCAACTTAGGGCCTCAGGCCCCTGCACCCTTCTACACGCCTTTTTCCCTGGGAAACAAAACTCACAAGCCACTGTTCTGGGTGTCAGTTTTCAAAACCCACGTGGCACTCTCAAACCACACCAAGTTGGCACTGGTGCCACCTTGCGTCTGGGAGGCATCGTGCGAGAGGCGCAATTCGAGGAGGCACCCGGCAATTTAAGGCCGCAGGACCCTGAACCATTGTACAAGCTTTTTCCCTGGGAAACAAAACACACAAGCCACTGTTCTGGGTGTCAGTTTTCAGGACCCACTTGACACTCTCAAACCCTACCAAGTTGGCACTGGTGCCACCTTGCGTCTGGGAGGCATCCAGCGAGAGGCCCATTTCGAGGAGGAACCCAGCAATTTATGGCTGCAGGACCCTGAACCATTCTACAGGTTTTTAGCCGGGGAAACAAAACTCAGATGCCACTGTTCTGGGTGTCAGTTTTCAGGACCCACTTGGCACTCTCAAACCAGACCAAGTTGGCACTGGTGCTACCTTGCGTCTGGGAGGAATCCTACGAGAGGCTGAATTCCAGGAGGCACCGGGCCATTTTTGACCTCAGGCTCCTGAAGCATTCTACAGGCCTTTTTCCCTGGGAAACAAAACTCACAAGCCACTATTCTGGGTGTCAGTTTTCAGGACCCACTTGACACTCTCAAACCAGACCAAGTTGGCACTGGTGCCACCTTGCGTCTGGGAGGAATCCTACGAGAGGCGCAATTCGAGGAGGCACCCGGCAATTTAAGGCCGCAGGACCCTGAACCATTGTACAAGCATTTTCCCAGGGAAACAAAACTCACAAGCCACTGTTCTGGGTGTCAGTTTGCAGGACCCATTTGGCACTCTCAAACCACACCAAGATGGCACTGGTGCCACCTTGCGTCTTGGAGGCATCCTGCGAGAGGTACAATTCCAGGAGGCACCCGGCAATTTAAGGCCGCAGGACCCTAAACCATTCTACAGGCTTTTTCCCTGGGAAACAAAACTCACAAGCCACTGTTCTGGGTGTCAGTTTTCAGGACCCACTTGACACTCTCAAACCAGACCAAGTTTGCACTGCTGCCACCTGGCGTCTGGGAGGCATCCTGCGAGAGGCGCATTTCGAGGAGGCACCCGGCAATTTAAGGCTGCAGGACCCTGAACCATTCTACAGGTTTTTTCCCGCGGAAACAAAACTCAGATGCCACTCTTCTGGGTGTCAGTTTTCAGGAACCACTTGGCACTCTCCAACCAGACCAGGTTGGCACTGGTGCCACCTTGCGTCTGGGAGGAATCCTACGAGAGGCGCAATTCGAGGAGGCACCCTGCAATTTAAGGCCGCAGGACCCTGAACCATTGTACAAGCTTTTTCCCTCGGAAACAAAACTCAGAAGCCACTGTTCTGGGTGTCAGTTTTCAGGACCCACTTTTCACTCTCAAACCAGACCAAGTTGGCACTGGTGCCACCTTG